>NC_064769.1:2657500-2768292 GCF_011397635.1 Epinephelus fuscoguttatus | reverse complement strand
CCACCCCCTTGTCTTGTGCTGCTGTGATACTCGAATTTCCCCCCTGGGGGATCAATAAAAAATCTTATCTTAATTAACAGACTTTGATCGTCCGCCTGACCCTCCGTGTCCAAGGCTATTCATTTATTATAAAAGGTCTAGGCTATTTAATGTTTCTGTATCATCACATTGTTATTAATATAAGCAGGTGACTTTAATACAAAGTGGTAACCACTGTATGTGAATGCATGAATGGGTCAGACCTGTGCAGCACTGAATTTGAATTGAACTGTAATAAACTGGAGCTTCTGTGCTTTGATTACCTGCTGTTAAACAACATGACTCAACCATTTAAAATGAATTAGTTCTTCCGAGCTCATTTTGGTAGTGTAATAAGTAACTTATTACTCTACACAGAGAGTAATGTTTTAAAGTAACATTACTTTCAAATGAAAAAACTAGTTATTTTTTTTTTTTAGTAATATATTTTTTAAATATACTTTATTAATTCCCAGAGGGGAAATTAAATTTTTTTCACTCCGCTGTCAATTATACAGAGATCCGAAATACATACACATGCACAAATAGGACCTATAAATGCACTAAAAGTGGAGAGATGTCAGAGTGAAGGGGCTGCCATGGACAAGCGCCCCGAGTGGTTGGGGAGTTTGGTACCTTGTTCAAGGGCACCTTGGCAGTGCCCAGGAGGTGAACTGGCACCTCTCCAGCTACCAGTCCATGCTCCATATTTGGTCTGGACAAGGACTTGAACAGGTGACCCTCCGGTTCCCAACCCAGGTCCTTATGGACTGAGCCACTGCCGCCCCCCCTTATATGTCATACAATACATTTTGAGAGTAACTTGCCCAACACTGCACACAGTAAACCACTTAATATTGTATATAATTGAGGAAACAGGCGAGTCAGTAAACAGACATGCTCATTGGCTGGAGCCAGGTTAGTAGCCTATCTCAGACAGCCACAGGATCAGGACCACGGAGAGTGTCCCTCCTTTCACAGGATGATGACATCAGACACTAGTGTTCTGATCACTGCACTCCACTTCATACATACAGCTGGAAGAACACTCAGCATTACCACCACCTTTGATTTCAGTTTACTACTTAACACTCAACAGTTACAGTACTTAACCAAGGCCAAACACTGACTCATCCGGTGGGTCAGTCAGGAAACGCTGTGGGTATGATATGGCGATAAATTTTTCTATTTATCACTGGATTGTACTACTAGATAACTATTTATGTTATTTTCCTTTTGACCGTCTTGTGTCTGATCTGGGCAAGAACTGAGTGCTTTTGTTACAGCAAATTCTGTTACCCATCAAAATCCATGATCCAGCCCCTAAACCCTAAGCCTGAACATTAAACCACTTGCAAAACTCAACATTTTTTTCAGGAGGTCTGGTACTGGGTCACAGAATCTGATGGGTCACAGACTCCAGTGTTATACATTTCTTTTCCTAGATTATTAGAAGATCATCCATCATTTTTATGTGTCACAGACTTGCAGCAAGCATATTTGATTTTGCTGAGATTCAATCAAAGTAGTGAGGTTCCAAAGCAACTGGTCCGAGTTGTTTGTATTTTAAACATTCTTAATTTTATAATCTATGTGATGGCTGCGAAGTTCAGTATTGTTTGAGTCACTCTCCATTGGCCCTGGATCTAACAGCGACCAGTCTCATGTTGCCTTTTTCAGAATGGAGCACAGACATGATGTGGGTTTGGAGGAGCTGTGTCCAGTGTGTGGAGATAAAGTCTCTGGTTACCATTACGGTCTGCTCACCTGTGAAAGCTGCAAGGTAGATTTAGTTTTTGTTGCACTGGGACTGTCTATTAGGTAGAAAAGTTCTGCTGTAGTTTTTATGCTTATCAAACAGCTATGGGTATATTACAAACAGCTAGAAAATAGAACTGTCTTCTTCAACACTTGCAGGGTTTTTTTAAAAGAACGGTCCAAAACAACAAGAAGTACATCTGTGCAGAAAAGCAGGACTGCAGAATTGATATCACTCAAAGAAAACGGTGTCCATTCTGCAGATTTCAAAAGTGTCTTCATGTTGGCATGCGACTGGAAGGTAAGAAGGGCAGTTTTGAAGAAAAACCTTGTGTATACCTTTTATTTATGCCACATGTGTATTCCAAATATCCAGCTGTAACCTAGTTCTTGCAGCCTTAAATAATAATAATAGTAATTATTATCATTATTGTTGTTGTTGTTGTTGTTGTTGTTATTATTATTATTATTATTAGTAGTAGTAGTAGTAGTAGTAGTAGTATTTCACATTAATAATTAACACACTGTGATGATATGGTTACTAGAAATCTAGACTAGTAATCCACAATTACAATTTGGAACATATTTGGGATATGAACAGGTTATGGCACTTGTGGATCCATCCATATTCTTCTTCTTCTTCTTCTTCTTCTTCTCCTTCTTCTTCTTAATAATAATATTGTTATTGTTCATATTTATGGCCTTAACCACAGGTGTAACATCTTCCTGCATTTTGCTATGTTGTCCTAGGATGTTTAGAGATACAAATGAAGAATTTTTTCATCAGTCATTTCGGAAAAGCAATATAAACAGAAACATAGGGGTTTAAATTGAAAGGGATTAGTGAGCTACGACATCTAAGTAAGTGCTTTCAGTAATAACAGTAAATTTCTGTCATATAATCTCTATGTTCAAAAAGTAAAAAAAAGAGAGAACATATGAGTTACATTATATACAGTGAGAAAATATCTGTAGACATAATTTTAAGCTACATGGCTGGTTTATTTGAATGTTTCTCTTGGTAATAATAACAGTAGCTTTAATGATTTGCTGTGCATCATGCTTTACCTGTTCTCTCCAAGTTGACGAGGAATAGACTCAGGGTAATTGTGTTACTAAGCCTAAGGGCCACTGGTAAAACCCCTCTCTGTGGCTCACAAATTACAGTGTAACTAGTTTGTGTATATGGACTACCAATAAAATACTTATGGGGTCCTACATGTCAGTGGGTTAGGGGTATGTATTTGTACTTATGAGGGACCTTAAAATAAATTATGTTGTAAACAATGTTTTTAACTGCCCAGTAGCCTATATACACTGCTCAAAAAAATAATGAAATAAGTGTTACAGGTACCGCTGGACAGCACCAATGTAGCAGTTAGAAAAGCCTTGACCCTGAAAATCAGGAAAACAAAATAAGACACCGGAGATGTGGCTGCTCTCTTCCAGGTCGTCTGGCGTTATTTATTGAACATTATTCACCATATTTCTCAAACAATGCATCTGTAATATCTTGTTATAACTTGTATAATCATATTCAATGTCCCGTTTTCACAGAAATACATATCATTTATGTTGTCAACATATAAACACATATATATCAAATAAACAACAACTTTTCCATACTTTCCCTCAGTAGTTTCATCTGGACATATCACACTTTAAGCTGTAACTTAATTTCTGAGAATACTCTTCTTATCAAACCCTGCTGGTTATTATTTACAGACACTGGAGAGGAAGTGAACTTAACACCATTAACCTTACACAATTTCTTAAATACACTGAACCAAAATAATTCCGCTTGGTTACACATTCAAACAATAGATTATAACATGACCTAATGCAATGATGGAGCCAGGTAAGCCAAAGTGGATATAACAATACAGGGGTTTACAGAGCTACTAGTAGCCTAGCTGCTAACAACTTAGCATCGCCTCCGTTAAACATGGCTCATATAATGTAAACAAAACTTCTCCTTTCAAATAATGGCTTTTACCATTACTAAAACGTGCACGTGCTTGATGACACATAACCTAAAGTAAGCTGGGCACCTTACTAACCTGAAAATCAGGAAAACAAAATAAGACACTGGAGATGTTGCTGCTCTCTTCCAGGTTGTCTGGCGTTATGAGAGGAAAACGGAGCTCGGCCACCGTCCCTGGCCAGGCCACAGCCCCAGAGTGCCACCCACTGGTCTGAGGTGCACATAACGTGTCAATCCTTGTCTTAAAGAAAACATCTTTCACTGACTATTTTAGGGTACAGGTAGATATAAATCATGTCAATAATCCCATACAAACAATTAACAAAATACCCTGTGACCACATATAGTGGGCGTCACACACTCCCCAACAAAGAAAATGGCTCCACACTTTACACATAACTGAATATTATACCTTTAAACCTTCAACATTCTATTAACTTATATACACTCTAACAACACATTTCCCTTCCCATTCAATACACCTGTGTGGGGGTGACATAAGGCACAAAGGAAGTGTAAGGTGACAACTGGTGTGGTATGGCAAGGTAAGGTGGTTGATATGGAATGTGGTGTGGATGAACGTGATGTAGTTGCCTTTCCCATCCTGGTGTATGTGCTACCCATACAGTATTTACTGTGCCTCTTTGCTGGTAGGAGGGTTCACCTAAAGACTCATATGTTAACATCTGAGCAGGTTTTCTCTCATGTGTAGATTTTCTGGCTGCGGTGCTGTGATCACCTGGCTGGCTATCAGCTACCTGTGGGAAACTAGCCTGATGACCCGGTGGGTCCCAGTCTGTCTGAGAGGCTACATGACCAGGCACACACCCAGGCTGGTCACTGGGTGATTGAGGCAATATACACCCACACTCTTCAAGTGACCCTATGTCCTCCAATCCTTCCTCCTCTTCTGTCAGCACTGGGCTAAAAGCAGTTTTGTCTTGAATGTCATGTAAAGGAATGTCAATCAATGTTCTCTCTCGACTACTCTGTTTTAAGTGGGAGTGTGCTGGGTCTGCCTCAGGCTCTTTGCTGAGCCTCAGAGGTTCATAGGTACGTTCTGTCCTTACAGGTATCCACAACCAGTAACTTGTGTTTTCATGTGTTTCATTCTCATCTGAGTCTGACAAGTTTGTAGGCCATTCCCGCTGTTGTTCATTGTTGAACTGTCTGTTTCCCTTTTGTCTCTTTCAGGTAACATAGTCTCTAAGGGCACAGGCGAGTGTAGAGATAGGCTTCTTTTATTTCCAGGCACAGACGGTGGAGGTAAGTCAACAGGCAGGTCGTTAACTAGGTGTAGCAGGTTTCGGTGCAGGGTGCGGGTTCTGCCATTGCCTCTTGTACACAGGCCCATTGTTCATCTACTCTTTGACAGTGTACACAGTGTCTTCCCAATAAGACCTTAGTTTTCCTGAGCCTTCCCTCTCGCCTAGGTTACGGACTAGTACCAATCACTTGGCTGCAGAGTCACTCCTTTCAAATGACGATCATAATACTGTTTCCCTCTAGCACTTGAGTGACGGCTGTTTTCAAAGGCAAGTTTGTAAGCTTCCTTCATCCTCGCTGCCCACTTCTGTGCATATCCCCTTGGAGACGTGGCTTCTTCCTCTGCCGTCAGACCAAATAAGAGATCTGGTCGTGATGGAGCTTTCTCAGGTATGCCAAACCGGGGAATGAAATTGTTGAAGAGCTTTTCTGCTGCTGTCTTTCCTGATTTATTCCAAGTGGGATAGGCTTGAGCAAACCGAGTGAAATGGTCCACCACAACCAATATGTACTCGAATCCTCCTGCGCTCGGCTCTAGGTGCATATAATCAATGGACACCAGTTCGAGGGGTGCTGTGGTGGTAATCGACCCCATAGGAGCTCTGACATGGGACACCGGCTTCTTGTGTTTGATACATGGACACTTCCTTGTCACATAGGCCTCAATTTCTTTATTCATGTATGGCCAATAGAATCTGTCTCTGGGCAAGTTAATGACCCTCTCTGTTCCAACATGGCCCATTTCATTATGGAGGTGTCTCAAGGCGATGGGTCTATACTTTTCAGGTAAGACCAGTTGTCGTCTCTGCATCGTCTTTCTGTACAGTAGTCCATTTTCCAGCTGAAGCCTTCCCCACTCATGCAGGAGCCTCCTTACTGGGCCACTGGCACCTTTCCTGATGTGACTCGTTAGGTGAGTGTGTGTTTCCTTTAGTTCAATGACCGCACTGATCACTGGGTCCTCTCTCTGAGCTCGCCCCAGCTCTTCATGGCTTATGCTTGGCTGGGATCCAAGTGTGTAGGGCCCTGAGCTTTCATGTGACAAGTTTAAGACAGCAACATAGGCCACATCCTTTTCCATCGCAGCCTGACTGCCTTCCCATGTTGCCTGGATTGTGTCCTTTGAAAGTTCCTCTGTGCATGCAGCAACATACTCAGTCATGTCAAGTGGCAGTCTGGAGAGGGTGTCTGCATCAATGTTGACTTTACCAGGCCTGTACCTGATGTCAAAATGGAAGTCCGCCAGTTCCCCAACCCACCTGTGACCAACAGCATTTAACTAGACTGTGCTCATTATATAGGTTAGGGGGTTGTTGTCCGTATAGACTGTAAAGTGGGGGGCGTAGAAGAGGTAGTCTCAAAATTTCTCGCACACAGCCCACTTTAAAGCTAGGAACTCGAGCTTCCCTGAATGCATGTGGTAGTTTTTCTCTGCAAGAGAGTGTGTCCTTGACCCATAGGCAATAACCCTCAACTTTCCCTCCTGGCGTTGGTACAACACAGCTCCAAGACCTTTTGCTGATGCATCTGTGTGTAACACATATGGCAGGTCGAAGTCGGTGTAGGCCAACACAGGTGGGTTGGACAAGATGTTTATCAGTCCGTCGAGGACTCCTTGATGTTCCTGGGTCCACTGTGTGGGAGCTCTTGAAGACAGCTGCCCTCCCTTCCCCTTGCTTGTTTTGAGCTGGGGTGATACAGTGTGATTTCCTTTCACCTGTAGGAGGTCATACAGTGGTTTTGCAATTCTGGCAAAGTCCTGCACATAGGCTCGATAGTAGCTTAGAAATCCCAATAGCTTTCGGACATCTCCCACAGTGTTTGGAGTTGTTTTACTCAAAGCTTGGACAGCTGCTATGTCTTTGGTATCGATCCGCACTACTTCAGCAGAGACAAGCCTCCCCACATATCATACTTCCTCCTTGAATAACTTGCACTTGGCGGGCCTAAGTTTGATGCCGTGATGTTGAAGGACCCACCTCAACCCCTCCAAATGGCCCTCAAAGGATTTGGCGTAGCAGAGTATATCACCCAGGTAAGGGATGCAGCATTCATCCCGTAGGGAGTCCAACACCTCCTCCATACATCTCTGAAATGCGGCCGGGGCGTTTGAGAGGCCGAAGGGGATGCGGACCCACTCATACAGGTCCCAGGGGGTGATGAATGCTGTAAGATGTCTGGATCCCTCTGAGATGTAACCCTGGTGATATGCTTTCCCTTGGTCCAGTATGGAGAACCAGTGGTTTAGGGATGGCTGCATAAGAACGTTGGACAGGGATGTCGTCCTTCACAGTGATGGTCATTTGAAGGTTTGGAATACAGCCAATATCATCACTGTCACGGGCAAAGGCATTGGACTCTCCATACAGCAACTGCTTCACTACTGCCTGTTCTTTTTCACCTAGATGACTGATGTCAACCCACCGAGGGCTGGATTCAAAATCGCAAAATCAAAGTCAAAGATTGAAATCACAGGCTGATCCAACCTGTGTGAATTTTATCATGGCAAGTCATAACGTGACTCAGGAGTGTGTATGACACACTCTGTGGTGGTACATGGCAGCATTGGATGCACAGATACATTATGTCCCATAGGTGCTCAGTTGGATTTAGGTCAGGGGAACGAGAGGGCCAGTCAATGGCATCAATGCCTTCATCATCCAGGAACTAACTACACACTCTGGCCACATGAGGCTGAGCATTGTCCTGCACCAGGAGGAACCCAGGACTCACTGCACCAGCATAAGTTCTAACAGATGTTTTGAGGATTTCAGCCAGCTGTCAGGGTACCATTGGCTATGACATGGAGGTCTGTGTAACCCTACAAGGATATGCCTCCCCAGACCATCACTGACCCACCACCAAACCAGTCATGCTGGATGATGTTACAGGCAGTATAACATTCACCACAGCGTCTCCAGACTTTTTCACACCTGTCACATGTGCTGAGTGTGAACCCGCTCTAATCTGTGAAGAGAATGGGGTGCAAGTGGTGGACCTGCCGATTCTGGTGTTCTCTGGTGAATGCAAATTGAGCTGCACACTGCTGGGCTGTGACCACAGTTCCTACTAGAGGATGTCAGGCCCTCACGCCACCCTCATGGAGTCTGTCTCTGACAGTTAGGTCAAAATCAAGCACACCAGTAGCCTGCTGGAGGTCATTTTGTAGAGCTCTGGCAGTGCTCCTCCGGTTCCTCCTCGATCAAAGAATCAGATACCGGTCCTGCTGCTGGGTTGATGCCCTTCTACGGCCCTGTTGGAGACTGCTTGGAGACATAGCAAACACTCTTGTGACTGCACGTATAAATGTGCCATCCTGGAGGAGCTGGACTACCTGTGCAACCTGATTGAGCTGCAGGTACCTCCTCATGCTACCAGTAGTGACAAGGACACTAGCAGAACACAAAACTAAAGAAGAATCAGTCAGGAGGGATAAGGAGAGAGTGACTGTCTGTGGCCACCACTTGCAAAACCATTCCCTTTTTGGGGGTTGTCTTGCTTTTTCTTCTCCATTGCACCTGTTGTCACTTTTACAATGCAGATAAGGAACTGGCTACAATCACTTCCTAAATGGACAGATTGATATGTCTGAAGTTCAGGTGATTTGGTGTTATACTATGACAATTAAGTGTTCCCTTCATTTTTTTGAGCTGTGTATTTTAAATTTACACATGCTTGACTTTTTTGGAATGATTTAGAGCAGTAGGGTAACCAGACTTATGCAGAATTATCCAGATGTGTTTGATTTCATTTCAGAGCACACATCTTCAAGCAAACAAACATTCTGTATGCTGTACATTCAACTTACTGTTTACACTTTGGCATCAATTTTGACATTAAGATGGACAAATAAAATATGCTGTTTGTAGTAGTTTTTGTGGTGATAAACTGGTTATACATATCAGCTTTCCAAAAAATGGCCGCAAGTATAGCCACAAGTAACAGCTGAAAGCTAAAAGCACCAGCAAGTGGGTTTTTGAGCTACTGAACATACTGGCTATGGTCTTTCAAAGTTTTCACTTTTTCTGCTCTCAATAATATCGTCACCATCAGGCTGACTGGGATCAAATTTGATGTGAGGCATTAGGACATCATTTCCAGTTATGGTGCTAAGTTGCATGCCTAAAGTTTATTCCAGCTCACAGTACATTTATCAAAGGTATGATATAACATAAAATGCCAAATAGGCCATGCCATGCACCAATCATTATAACACTTCAAAACTTGGTTATAAGTTGCCCCCAGAGCATATGCACCTGTTATGGTTTAGTTCAAAGCCTGGACCCAAAAGCACGACTCAGGAAACGGGTACACAGTGAATAACAAGTCTTTAATGTTCAAACGTGCTGGTAAGTGCAAGGGGGAGGGGTGGAGCGTGGTCCCAGGATCCCGACGTGTCTCATGAAGGCACCGGTGAGGAGGAGAGTGAGAATGTCTGTGGTGTGGCGTCCGCCATGTGGTAATGGCGGCGGTGCTGTGGCACGGGGCAGTAGGTTCCGTCTTCTCGAGCGTACTCACTCCGAGGGGAAACACAGGAGAGCAGACGACGGCAGGAAGGTCCACAGGCAGGCAGTGAAGAAGCACACACGAGATCACGAGGCAAGCACAGCAATCTGAGTTGAGGCAGAAGAAACACAGAGACATTAGCTACACAAGCTAATAAGGCACGAGGGCAAAAACACAGAGGAGCCAGGAGACAAATGAAGTGTCAAAGATTCGGTGCCTGGAAGTGGGCCTGTAGGCTCTCGACCTTGAACTTCTTGTCTCTTGCTAGTCGTCTTCAAATGTCGATTTGATCTCTTAGGCTCAGCTGCAAACACTTAAAGAATCACTGGAAACAAGCAAAGTCCGATGCAATCGAGTTTAATGTGTCAACAGGCTTTAACACATACAACTTCGTGAGTCAAACCCCGGAGCGTGACTAAAAATCTGTTTTCGGAGCCCTAGCTTATATGCTGGTGGAGATTCAAATGAGTCTCCACCTCTTTTTGCTAATCCTTCCCACCCAGGACCAATTCTATTGGTGGAGAACTTTTCTTTGTGTCCAATTCTGATTGGGCCCATTTTTAATGGTGTAATGCAGCCTGGAATTTCCCAAATTTCCTTCCCTTAGATCTGGTTCCATTTTTACTCTATTTTTAAAAAATATGTGAATTCTGGGGACTTTCTACACAGTCCACAGTGCTCCTAGTTTCGTGCAAGATAAAACCTTAAGAGTACAATATGTGAGTGTGTGTGTGAGTTACAGCAGTTGAGTATGTGTTTCATCATTAAACAAGACATGGTGTGTTCTTTCAGTATGTGCATACAACATTACATAGTCTGGTGTTATGTGTACCTTGACAATATCTAATGCAGGTTCAAAGCTTTTATAATGCCTTATACATGATTATATAGCCCTTTTGTTCCCCAATCAACTTAGGTATCTTAACCTTGTTACTTGATTCATTGAGCACAAACTTTTACACTACACAAACTACCACGCAGACTGATGAAACGATCTGGCAACGAGTAGGGAGGAATCCAGAGGCTTTATGGAGAGGTTTATTGCTGGAGTGTATTCACCTGGCGCTGCCTGTGGAAGGAAACCATGCCCACATACACACACACAGAACAGACAGGGGGAGAAACACAGGAGGAGTAATACAGACAGGGAATGACACACACACACACACACACACACACACACACACACACACACACATAAGGGAGAGGGAGGGGCTGCCATGATGAGGATCATGACAGCACCAAATTTGGTGAAATTTTGTCCAACTAGTATTGAGGTACACATTTATGGTATTTGTGGCGCCCCCCTTTGGTTGGGCTCAAAATGCTTTGGTACACCTATTCCCCAACATTTACTGACGATATGTGCCAAGATCTGTGATGATAAATTGTTAATGAGTTATGTCCAGTTTTGTGTAAGCCTTGCCCTTTGCGAAGACTTTATGACTGATGGCAGCCATGCTCATTTATAAAAAAAAAAAATGTGTGTCTCAGTCCCACATGGCTGTGCTCCAAATTTGGTGTTGAAAGAGTCAAATTAAAGTCTATTCATTTTACTGTTTTTCACATTATGAAAATTAGCAAAAAATCCCTCATGGCAAACTTACACGGTCCAAGAAGCTTTTTTGTGTATATATGAGTAATATATGAGTATTTATGAGTGTGAGGGGCGTGGCCTGTCGAAAATCGTACTTTATGGTGAATAAGGAATGATGTAAGATAAGATAAGATGAGATAAACTTTACTGATCCCACACTGGGGAAATTCACAAGTCACAGCACTAAAAAGAATGAACTGTACACAGATTATTTACACTATATACACAATGGATGCGGAATGTTGCACAGAGTATGTAACTACATAGTCTTAGCAGTGATGATCTTATTCAGTGTTATGCAGCAGACATGATGGTGCTACATTACATCACACTGTAAAAATTATTAGGCTGGTTAAATTTAAAATATTAAGTTCAATTGCTGCCTTAAAAACCCAAGTGAACTCAACTTTGAAAAAAGCTTTATTTCAACTCAGGAAGGTAAGTTATACATGTTGCTTAATTAATGATCATTTATTGTTTGAACTTGATACTCTGAGTTGAAATAACTTACGATGTTACATAATGGTTAAGAAAACTTGTCAAAGACAACTACTTTTACTTGTCAAAGAAACCTACAATTATGTGTTATTTCAACTCACAAAATTCAGTTATACTAGTTGTTAACTCATGAATTTTCATTGTTTGAACTTGATACTCTGAGTTGGAACTACTGACTGTATTACATTATCCATTTGAGAAAACTTGCTTTGTCATGTCAAAGGAACATACAATTACATACCCTTTCAACTCACATTTTTCAGTTTAACTAACTACTATATTCATACCAATTGCCTTTTCAAGTTACGTTAACGCATGTTTTTAAGACAGCAATTGAACTTAAAATTGCAAATTAAGTAGACTAATTTTTTCAATTTGTATCCCCTGTCTTGACTAATGATGGCAAGTTCACCAGTTTCCTAAAATATTACACTGAATACACTTACAACTCAACTTGCAACACCTTTATTTGAATTACTCCAACATGCAGGTTTGTTCTGTTGAATACAGTTTTGGCAGATGGCAAACCTAAAAGCCAGTCTGAGACCATATTTATGCATGTTAAACAGCACTGAGTAAATTAGTAAGTCGACCCAATCAGCTCTTACTACAATCAGTCCAACAGATTGAGCTGCTTAAATACTTAATATTATAACACACTTTAATGTGAAATGCACTACATCTTATTTACTAAGGAAGGGATGGCGGAAAGGAGGGAGGAAGGGAAGGAAGGAGGGAGGAAAAGGGAAGGAAGAAGGGAATAAAGGAAAGAATGAAGGAAGGGAGGCAGGAAGAAAAAAGAAGGGGGGAGGAAGGAAAGGATGAAGCAAGGGAGCAAGGGAAGGAAGGGAGGAAATGAGTGAGTGAGGAAGGAAGGGAGGGAGGAAGAAAGGAAAGAGCGGAGGAAAGAGGGAAGGGAGGAAGGAAGGGAGTAAGGGAAGGAAGGGAGGAACTGAGTGAGGGAGGGAGGAAGGAAGGAAGGGAGGGAAAAAGAAAGGAAAGAAGGGCGGAGGAAAGAAGGAAGGGAGGAGGGGAAGGAAAGGAGTGAGGAAGGAAGGAGGGAGGGAGGAAGAAAGGAAAGAAGCAAAGAAGAGAGGAAGGAAAGGAGAAAGGGAGAAAAGAATGAAGAAATTAAGGAAGGAAATAATGCAAGGAAGAAGGAAGGAGAGAGGCAGGAGGAAAGAAGGATGGAAGTCAAAATAGATTGGGTCATTCTGACCCGAAGACAACAACAACAAAAAAAATAAACATCTGCCAGAGCACAGAACAATCGAAACCATCAAGTGGGTTACTGACAGTGCTTTAAATCCTGAGGTTGCTGAAACTTTGCAAAGTGCATTTAACATTCATAAAACACGTTTTATGCTAAATAAAACAAGTCTGCCAGAGCAGAGAACATCTGAGACCATTATCTCAGTCAGTCCAACAAAATGAAGATGGTCAAGCTCCAAGTTTTCTTCAGTGAATAAAAGAAGAATGAACAGCAAAACTGTCTGGTGACAGTGCAAAGATTCCAATTTTCATATCATATTCCACTGAAAAGATAGAACTTTTTGGGACTGGTTTGTGTTGTCAGAAAATGAAATGTCAATGAAATGAAAGTCTTGTTATCACATCTTAAAACAAAGTTCCCCACATTTTAACATCACCATTCTATAGTGAACAGTCGAGGCCATTAGCCCTCATTATCAGTCCAATATAATGAAGTGGGACAAGATCAGTGTGTTTTCCTTAGCAATCTCAAAAAGAAAACCCTGAGACAGTAATGATTTTTCACAGTACATAAGTTCAGCTCAATCCTGAAGGTTTTGTTTCCACATGAGAAAATGAAGTTCAAAACAGAGGACAGAGGTTCCAGTTTGTATCTCAAGATCCTGTTTCTTAATCCGTGTACTCGGGCTGAGGCTTGGTCTGGTTTGATCTTCATTACCACTCTCTGAAGAAGCTCAAAGGAATACTTCATGGCATTCACACAGTAGATGACACCCATAAGCATGGCAAAGCTGTGTGCCACATCTGTGTGTGAAGCACAATGGTCTCCTCAACCACAACTGCCACATTGAAGATCTTGTGTGGAATGGCCCCTTGTTTGCCTTCATAGCCTATCAGGATTCCAAGCTGCAACCCCTTTATGGCTTCATCCAGGTTCTCAGCATGAGCCTTGAAAAGCAGAAATAACGTATGACCATTTTCATCCATAAGTACGTCAGCTTTACAACACTGTATCAAAATTAAAGGTTTGGAGAAGCAGAGCATAGTAACAGCACAGAAGCAGATCGGTAAAGTGTTGAGGATGAGGCCAACAAAAGAAGATATTTTAGCCAATTTTAACCATGTAAAAGTCCCACCGTAAAGTAGCAATGTCAGTTCAAGTGCATACCATACTTAATTTTTTAAATTAAAAACATTATTCTTACATCACACATCCTGATGACATTCGATGGATCTTCGCCTGATATGTAGTATGGCAGACCAAGCAGAGCTGCAGCCCTTCTTCTCTCATTTGTGTCCTACAAAACAAAGAAACATGCAGTAAGATGAAAATGTTATAACAAATGGTGCCTAATTTTCTAGTCACCCCCTCTTCCACTTACATCTCTGACAAGGCAGTCCAAAATGTCTTTTAGTGACTGCTTCTTTCCAGACTTGGTTGCTGCGTTGTACACCTTCAGCAGTCTTGGGACCAGACCATCAAGTCCTTCGAGAAAAGATTCCAGGAGGTCTATGGTGACAATCCTCTTGAATTCTGCCATAATCTGAGAAGACAGACAGAAAATACTTACATATTTCGCAATAGGACACAGTACAGTGTCTGACATAACATGATTAAAACTCTGTGTGGAATACAATTGCAGTCATGTGAATACCTGTCTCTCATGGAACAGAGCTGGCCATCGGGAAATTACTTCAGCGATGAGTGGCTGATCTCCAATGATCTCTATTCTGCGCTGAGAAAACATGGCAACCATCAGATTCTCCAACAGCTGGTGATCAGGGTCTCGTTTTTGCATTTCAGCCTCCATTATCTGGCATTTCTCCTCCATGTTTTCAGGACATTGTCCTTCAGGTAGATCAGGACAGTAATTCACCACACCCTTCTTGGACTTCTTGACACATTTTCCCTTCGAGCCTCCTCCTTTTCGTTTATTTATGACCACTTCAGGGCATCCTGCTGCACTCAATTTTTGCCGGTAGTTTCCAAGCTTAAATTTCAGGCTGTGAAACCATGAATACCATCCCTTTTCAGACCCTGGCTCTCGCAGACAGGGATGCTTCTCCACCAGTGCTTTGGCTACACTCTCGTAGTGGTCCCTCTCAGGATAAGCAGTAATCTTCGACATACTGTCTGCAAGTATGTCAAGGATATCAGTCTTTAAACCTTTAGCAATCACCATCACAGATCCATCCTTAGTGTATCTACAGTTTGCGTCTCTCAGGTGCAGCTCCACATCGTGTGAGAACTGTGGAATTGGAAAAGGGTCAGGCCATTTGACATAATCCCCACTACTGATGGAAGGAAGGCTGCTTGTGTCCAGTGTAGAATCTGAGGAGTCATCAGCTATACAATACAATACTTTTAAAGTTGCCCGCTCCACAGGAAGGTCTTTGATGTCCGTTAGGTTGCACAACTGATTATTAAAATCAGGATCCTCAAACTGTAAAATAAATCCCCCCCTAAGAGCAAGGTTAGTTCATCAGGTAGAGCTCCTCCACACTTGAGGGGGTGCCTTCAACTGACAAACGTCTGATTTCATTTTCTGACACTATGACACACAGAAGCATTGTAGACCACTTTTACCTGAAAACGGAGAAAAAATATGCACTTTAAGTAAAAATATACACCATAAACTATTTGTATCACTCCTCACACACCTGTCCCTGTTCAGACTGCAGGCAAAAGTGGACCAAATCATAATCCTTTTTTCCCCTTCTTACGAGCACATAATTATTTTGTATTTTGTATTCTGTATTTTTTATTTTGTATTTTTTTAACCATGAATAGCACAGAGAATCTAATGTTTCTATTTTGATTTTGGCCACATTCATATGTGGTCCTAAACCAGATACTGATTCTTTCACTGTAAGTGGCAAAACTGCAAAACTTACAACTCCACTTCATCCACAGTTGTAGCCAAACTTCAATGAATGGACCAGCAGCACCTAAAACACACAACATATACATTATTAGAGTATGGTATAAAAGCCTTAGTCATGTGAACTAGAAACATGAGCAAAGGCATTACAGGGATAGCCACCAAGTGTATTAGCAACAGTAGACAATTCTCTGCTCTCCTCCATTACGTCATACCAGCGCACAGTGCTGGACAGAGATACAGGCAATAAACAGCAGTGAACAGTCCCACACATGACACACACAACAGCGTATTTTCACTGCCTACAAAACGCCCCATCTCAAAATAAAATACTAGTTTAAGTGTGCACTATATATCATTTTTTTAGTGCATCAACTGGTCGGACAAAAAGTAGTTTATCTGGAACTAACCAGCTCACGTAGCATACTCAGTGGCCATTTATACATCATACAACCACAACCAAAACTGAACTATCCCTTTAAAGTGGTTAGGGCTGAAAAAGAGAAAAAGGTGTGAGAATATTATTGGCATTCTATTCTCGAATGACTTTGCTTACTAGCATAACTACATTTTTTTACTCCCTTTATCACAGCCAGAAATAGCCAAAATGGCGCCAGTCACCTTCCTCCAGATGTCTCGAGTTGGCAAGATAAGGTCAAGTTGAATTTAAAGTCTAACATCATACGGATAATGTTGCTTAATGTTAAAAGAAACACAATAAAAGTAGCAGTAGTAACATTAAGTATCCTCAATTTTTCTGGAGCAGTCTGGTAGCAACACAGCATGAGTCACGGCTAATTACTGATATTAACACAGAGGCTCTTGTGAAGCCGCTACTCGTTACAAGCAACACAGTATATGCCACAGCTAATTGCTAACCAAACGGACGCCGCGCGCACACACATATACACACACACACACAACACGGGCCACAACTAATTACTGACACAGAGCCTTGTGCGTAGCCACTAACTCAACTACTAACCACACAGCATGTGCTACGGCTAATTATTAACTAAACAGACGCCACACGCGCGCACACACACACACCACAGGCCACGACTAATTACTGACACAGAGCCTCGTGTGAAGTCGCTAACTCAACTAACTTCACAAACAACACAGCATAAGCTACAGCTAATTGCTAACTAAACGGACGCCGCGTGCACACACACACACACACACACACACACACACACACGAGACGGCCACGACTAATTACTGACACTGAGCCTCGTGTGAGGCCGCTAACTCACGGTTATGGCGTTATATTTGTGTCATATGTCGCACGAGCGGATAACACATCTGCACGCGCGCAGATCTCTCTCTCGTGTAAATTATTTAATAATTATACTGGATGGCCAGCTCGGTCCTGGACTGTCCCCTGGAGACCATCGCAGAGGTAGGCGAGAGGAGGACGTTAGCCGAGCTGATATCCATCACGGACAACACCTCTCTCCCCCTGCATGAGAATGTCTGTGCACTGAGCAGCTCATTCAGCAGCAGACTGCTGCACCCACAGTGCAAGAAGAAGCACTACCGCAGGTCATTCATCCCATCAGCTGTCAGACTCTTTAACAGCAACATCTGCACTGTAAAAATTGTTAAGCTCAATAAGTTATCATAACTTGTGTCAATCATTTACTTCTAATTAACATAATGAGTTATGAAATTTCAACTTAATTTAATGAGTTATTGGTGTTCCAACTCAAGGTTTTAAGCCTGTTCAGTGAAATGGAAATTTCAATGTGTCAACATGACTTAACAGTATGAGTTTTCAGTGTTAACCGGATCTCTCAGAAACTGATCATGACCGTGGTGTGACAGCAATATTAATGCGCCCGTAAAAATAGTGCTTGTTGAAATTTCGTCTTGATCTGATAGGGGACTAATAATTATGATATAATATTTTTAAAAACTTGAGCAGGGGCTCCACCTGGTTGCAGCTGCCTATTAACAGAAGAAGAGGTATACTAGGTGAGCAGATTGAGAACGGTGAAAGGAGAAATGGCGGCTGACTATTGTTTGTTAGCAAGGTCAGGGTCAGGTCTGGCGGCAGTACAGCGCGTCATTCGGATGAGGGGCAGCCAAGGAGCAGACGGGAAGCAGGCGAGGAGCAATGAAATAAGGTAAGTGGTTGCATTTATCACATTATTAATCTAACCCAATTTGTAAATTGGTTCAGAAGAAATTAATTTATGTCTGTAACATTTCTAAACACAGGATAGTTGAGCCTAACATTAGTTATAGTCCTTAGGCCTTAACTTACGTTCGTTACTTTTTAAACTTTCAGTAAAAAGAAATGCAAGAAATTATTAAGAGTTTTATAACAATCACCCCCTCAGAAGCACATTCATGGCGCTTGGTGAACGTTTTGCATGGTACCGGTGTAAGGTTACCGTGTATGGCGTTATATTTGTGTCATATGTCGCGGGAGCGGATAACACATCTGCACGCACGCAGATCTCTCTCTTGTGTAAATTATTTCATGTCACATGCGCAGATTTCAACTGCCGTGCGCACTTGTTTGATCTTCGCGCACATATTCAGCAACAGAGTGAAGCAGAGGCAGGTGCGAGCGAGTAAAAAACAGCAGCGACACACACAACAACACTGTGCAGCTGCTTTACGCGTGCTGGCTCGCTCCTGCTCTCGTTCTCTCTCTCCCCTGTGCTCGCTCGCGGTGGAGTTCTGCTCGCTCGAAGCAAGGACTTTTGACACTTTGGGGGCGGAGACCAAGGCTGACCCCGGCCCTCTTATGATTGGTCATTTTCCAGCCCCCCACGTTGGTGCCTTCCATGGGAAATACGGGCTAGAATGATGCACCATCAAAGTGATGTATTAGTTCTCATCTATTAAAGGTAGAGTCTGGAGTTTTGTTCGTTGCAGTTTGTAAACAAAACATTCAAACTGGGCCCCTCTTCTCTGGCTCAACTGTAGCATCCTGCCCCAGACAGCAGCAATAGCAGTTGTCAGGACCGTAAAGGAAAGGAATTACAGTCCGAGTGAAGCGCTGGAGCCATGGGCTGATACCCGGCCGTCACCGGCAACAGGAGGCTCCAGCGTTTTGTTGCAACGGGCAGGAGGGCCGTTGTGGTGAGCTGGGAAGCGGGTGTTAGCGGCGGATGCTAACCGCTACCGCTAGCCAAAGTTAGCATCGAGCTAGCTAACCACAACGGCCCTCATACTTGTTACCAGTCGAGGCTTTAGTTGTCAGTGACGGCCGGGTATCCGCCCGCAGCTCAAGCACTTCACTCGGACTGTATTTCTTTTACTTTGCGGTTCTGTTGCTGTGAGAGTGATGTGCTAGCACTCACTAACATCCGGGACAGACCTGAGCGCTGTCATCAACACATTAATACTGATAATAGTAATAATAAGCCACCAAGCTGGACAATGGACTGCCAGACGTTGTCCTTTAATTCATTGTTCATAAAATCATCCCGTTTTTTATCAAAAAGGACGTGGTGCTGTGAAATTATCAACCTTTATCCCAAACTGTCCTGCCTGACTGGATTTCGGACTCTCCCAGACTGCGCGACTATTAACAAACAATTTCATTGGCCCAGCTGTGTAGTTCCGCCGGTGAATTCCACGGGGGGTCAAAGTCTGGGCGGAAACAGTTTTCACCGCACGAAAGTTCCGCCCCGGTGTGCAAACTTCCATAAGAACCCATGAAATCAACGTTTATATTTTTCCATGAAAATAATCCGCGCGGATATTCGCCTCAATGAGAATGGACTTTTAAATTGATTATTATTATTGCTCATTCATTCATTCATTCATTCATCTTCTAACCGCTTCATCCTCTTGAGGATCGCGGGGGGGCTGGAGCCTATCCCAACTACATCGGCCGAGAGGCGGGGTACACCCTGGACAGGTCGCCAGACTATCGCAGGGCTGACACATAGAGACAAACAACCATTCACGCTCACATTCACACCTATGGACAATTTAGAGTTATCAATTAACCTAGTCCCCAATCTGCATGTCTTTGGGCTGTGGGAGGAAGCCGCAGTGCCCAGAGAGAACCCACGCTGACACGGGGAGAACATGCAAACTCCACACAGAAGGGCTCCCACGCCCGGGATCGAACCGGCAACCCTCTTGCTGAGGCGAGAGTGCTAACCACCACACCACCGTGCCGCCCTATTATTATTATTGCTATTATCAGTATTAATGTGTTGATGACAGAGCTCAGGTGAAGCTACGTGCAGCAGTGCAGGAGGGCTACTAGCCCCACTAGCTGTCCCGGATGTTAGCGAGTGCTAGCACGTCTCTCTCACAGCAGCAGAACTGCAAAGTAAAAGAAATACAGTCCGAGTGAAGCGCTTGAGCCGCAGGCGGATACCCAGCTGTCACCGACAACTAAAGCCTCGACTGGTAACAAGTATGAGGGCCGTTGTGGTGTACTAGCTCGATGCTAACTTCGGCTAGCGGTAGCGGTTAGCATCCGCCGCTAACATCCGCTTCCCAGCTCACCACAACGGCCCTCCTGCCCATTGCAACAAAACGCTGGAGGCTCCCGTTGCCGATGACAGCCGGGTATCAGCCCATGGCTCCAGCGCTTCACTCGGACTGTAATTCCTTTCCTTTACGGTCCTGACAACTGCTATTGCTGCTGTCTGGGGCAGGATGCTACACAGTTGAGCCAGAGAAGAGGGGCCCAGTTTGAATGTTTTGTTTACAAGCTGCAACAAACAAAACTCCAGACTCTACCTTTAATAGATGAGAACTAATACATCACTTTGATGGTGCATCACTCTAGCCCGTATTTCCCATGGAAGTATGTAGCGTATTGCAGTTCCCCAACCCATAGCAAGTTCCATGTGTGTTTTTCTCCCTCATAGTCAGCGTGTAGCTTCTTACCAGGCTAGTTAGCTAAACAAACCAAAAAAACCCACTGAGCTTCCTGTCTGTGACGGAAGCTGTCATCAGCAGAAAACCAAAAAGGCACCAACGTGGGGGGCTGGAAAATGACCAATCATAAGAGGGCCGGGGTCAGCCTTGGTCTCCGCCCCCAAAGTGTCAAAAGTCCTTGCTTCGAGCGAGCAGAACTCCACCGCGAGCGAGCACAGGGGAGAGAGAGAACGAGAGCAGGAGCGAGCCAGCACGCGCAAAGCAGCTGCACAGTGTTGTTGTGTGTGTCGCTGCTGTTTTTTACTCGCTCGCACCTGCCTCTGCTTCACTCTGTTGCTGAATATGTGCGCGAAGATCAAACAAGTGCGCACGGCAGTTGAAATCTGCGCATGTGACATGAAATAATTTACACAAGAGAGAGATCTGCGTGCGTGCAGATGTGTTATCCGCTCCCGCGACATATGACACAAATATAACGCCATACACGGTAACCTTACACCGGTACCATGCAAAACGTTCACCAAGCGCCATGAATGTGCTTCTGAGGGGGTGATTGTTATAAAACTCTTAATAATTTCTTGCATTTCTTTTTACTGAAAGTTTAAAAAGTAACGTAACGTAAGTTAAGGCCTAAGGACTATAACTAATGTTAGGCTCAACTATCCTGTGTTTAGAAATGTTACAGACATAAATTAATTTCTTCTGAACCAATTTACAAATTGGGTTAGATTAATAATGTGATAAATGCAACCACTTACCTTATTTCATTGCTCTCGCCTGCTTCCCGTCTGCTCCTTGGCTGCCCCTCATCCGAATGACGCGCTGTACTGCCGCCAGACCTGACCCTGACCTTGCTAACAAACAATAGTCAGCCGCCATTTCTCCTTTCACCGTTCTCAATCTGCTCACCTAGTATACCTCTTCTTCTGTTAATAGGCAGCTGCAACCAGGTGGAGCCCCTGCTCAAGTTTTTAAAAATATTATATCATAATTATTAGTCCCCTATCAGATCAAGACGAAATTTCAACAAGCACTATTTTTACGGCGCATTAATATTGCTGTCACACCACAGTCATGATCAGTTTCTGAGAGATCCGGTTAACACTGAAAACTCATACTGTTAAGTCATGTTGACACATTGAAATTTCCATTTCACTGAACAGGCTTAAAACCTTGAGTTGGAACACCAATAACTCATTAAATTAAGTTGAAATTTCATAACTCATTATGTTAATTAGAAGTAAATGATTGACACAAGTTATGATAACTTATTGAGCTTAACAATTTTTACAGTGCAGATGTTGCTGTTAAAGAGTCTGACAGCTGATGGGATGAATGACCTGCGGTAGTGCTTCTTCTTGCACTGTGGGTGCAGCAGTCTGCTGCTGAATGAGCTGCTCAGTGCACGGACATTCTCATGCAGGGGGAGAGAGGTGTTGTCCGTGATGGATATCAGCTCGGCTAACGTCCTCCTCTCGCCCACCTCTGCGATGGTCTCCAGGGGACAGTCCAGGACCGAGCTGGCCATCCTGACCAGCTTTTTCAGTCTTTTCCTGCTCCTCTACGTGCTTCCACAGCTCCAGCAGACCACTGCATAGAGGATGGCAGATGCTACCACAGTGTCATAAAAAGTCCTTAGCAGTGTCCTGCACACTCCAAAAGACCTCAGTCACCTCAGCAGGTGGAGACAACTTTGGCCCTTCCTGTACAGGAAGTCGATGTTTGTGGACCAGTCCAGTTTATTGTTAGTTGAGGTGAACAGGTATTTGTACTTCTCCACGACCTCAATGTCCAAACCCTGGATGTTGACTGGAGTAGTCTGGGGTGCTTTCCTACGGAAGTCAATCACTAACTCCTTTGTCTTGCTGGCGCTGATGTTAATGTGGTTGACCTCACACCAGCTGACAAAGTCCATGATGACCCCCCTGTACTCCAGATCATTCCCCTCTGACACACATCCAACAATGTCTATATCATCAGAGAACTTCTGGAAGTGGCAGCTGTCCATGTTGTATCTGAAGTCCTATGTGTACAGGGTGAAGAGGAAGGAGGAGAGGACTGTCCCCTGTGGAGCCTCCGTGCTGCAGACTACCACATCAGACACACAGTCATGATGCCTCACATACTGTGGTCTGCTGGTGAGGTAGTATGGTCCATGCAGCCAGTTGGCTATTGACTCCAGCTCCTCCGTCATCCACCCCAATGCCTGTCTAATATGCGAACTGCAGGGGGTTCAGATCTGTTCTCCCCAGGGGTCGGAGGTAGTTCAATATAATCCTCTCCATGGTCTTCAACAGGTGGGAGGTCAGGGCTACAGGTCTGAAGTGGTTGGACTCCCTGGGGTGTGCAGTCTTTGGTACAAGAACTACACAGGAAGTCTTCCACAAGACAGGAACCTTCTCCAGACTGAGGCTGAGGTTGAAGATTCGCAGAACCACCTGACAGAGCTGAACCGCACAGTCCCTCAGCAGTCTGGAGCTGATGCCATCCGGACCAGTAGCCTTTCTCACCTTGATCTTCATGAGATTCCTCCTCACCTGGTCAGCTGTTATGGAGAGGCTGCAGCGGGGGGGGTGGGGGGTGATTCCAGCTGAGGAATATGGGGGGAGGGAGATGTGAAGTGGAGGTGGGTTAAAAGGTGAGGGGAGGGTGCAGCTGATGTCCCTGATGTCCTGAGGGAGGGGGAGGAGGTGTGCCAGAGAGGATGAGAGGGCCCTGGGTCTGTGCTCTGGTGGGTAGGGGAGGGAGAGGGAGCAGAATCAGGTTTTGGGTGCCTGAAAACGCAACGTTTTGAAAACGGGTTCCAGAGTGCAATTTTTTGGAAACGGCACCGTCTCCATTGTCATGTAAACTTGCAATAAGCAGTTCCTCTGAAAATGGAGACTTTTCGCATATGCGCATTACGCTTCCAGTCACTAGGCATGTGCGAGAAAGTCAACCATCACAACAACAATGGCGGACTCCCAAGCTCTGCTTGTGCTGCTCACCCTATTGAATTTATCAACGCTGCCCCATGATAGTGTAGATTTACTGTAGCAACTCCACCTCGTCGTCCATCCAGACAAAAGTTCATGCGGTTGCCATTTTGTTTGTTAATACATCGCCGCTCTGTAGAAGGAAGCGTAAGCATCACACCACCAACTACTGGCCTGGCATGTATAGTGCAGCATTTTTGATCATTTTTGCAGATCCGTGTGCATGGTGATTGTTATCAAAACGCTGTTGTCTAAACGTGGAACATTTTCAAAACAAAAATGAGAAATGATTCTGTTTTCAGTAGATCATTTTCGTGTAAACACGGCCTCAAACTTGTTGAAAAACAGGCTCAGTTCATTCGCCCACCCACAGTCGACGGACTCTGGGCCCCTCTCGCTGTTGTTGTTGTTGTGGCCCGAGATTGTATTCAGGCCTCTTCACACCTCTCAAATGTTGTTTTGTTGAAGGTACTCTTCCATCTTCCTCCTATAGCTGTCCTTGCCCGACTTTAATTCTCTTTTAAGTTCCTTCTGGACCCCGCTCAACTATTCTTTGTCCCCCGATCTAAAAATCCTCTTCTCGCTCAGAAGCACTTTCAGATTAGGGGTCACCCACGGCTTGTTGTTGAAAAAGCACCGTACCCTCCTGGTTGGTACGGTGTTCTCCATGCAGAATTTTAATAGTCTGAGATGCAGTTGGTCAAACTGTCTGTGTCCTCCCCATGTGGACGGCACAGCACTCCCCAGTCAGTTGTCCCAAAACAGTCCCTCAGTGCCATGTTGGTCTCCTCAGACCATTTTCTCACATACCTAACGGTGGGGGGTTATCTGCTCACCACAGGTATGTAAGCAGGAGACAGATGGACCAGGTTGTGGTCTGAGCGGCCCAGTGGGGGGAGGGGTAATGACATCCTTGATGTTTGTGTGGCAAGGAGGTCTACAAATACAATTATCTATAGCCCTTTTTAAATAGGAATTGTGCAAATTTGCAGGAAAGCCCAATCAGTCTTCTTTCAGCATTGGCAGTATAAAAACGAAATCGGGGAGTGCAGCAAAATGCTGCCTGCCTACTTTTGTTCATACAGAATGTGCCTTTTACAGTGACGTACTCCGAGGGAAGCCGCGGCTGGTCAGACCTTCGGCAATTCTCTCTCCTTCACCGTCCCCGTCATTTGACGGTTAATGGCCTCTTCATTTGCAAGGACAAGGAGTTGTCCCCAGTTGCTCATCTTTACTGTAGTGTCTGTCAGGTTTGCAATTCCCTCTTGCTGCTAGCTGCTTATTCCTGCTATCAGCTGTTTCCTGTTTATCCACCACCAGTGGGTCGCACGTGCGGCATCATCAACAGCTCCTCCCACAAGTCATCAACAGCCCCTCCCATGGCGGAAGGGCGCCTCGTTCTTTTTAAACCAAAAAGGTTCCGCCAATATGTTTACCCCTACGCGGGCCCCTCAGATCAACTCACCAATCCGGCTCTGTGTGTCTAAACTCACAGCTTGCCAGCAAAACTGCCCAACATTCACCAAAAATCTGGCAGTGTAAAAGGGGCTAAAGATATGTTTATGTGGTTGCCGGACAATGCCACTTTGGGAATTTCACCGAAAGAATTATTTACAATTTATATCAGTAAGACACACGGGTTTGTTTTACTCATAGGCAAGAGATGTGGTTCCAAATCATTAAAAAATGGTACACTTTATTACAAAAAAATATATATGTTCTTTCAAAACTACAAAACACCATTCATACTGGAAGGGGGAGGGAACCTAGTAAGGGCTGAGGCCTACTGGTGGGACAGCAGGAGCTAGTGAGGGGATGGGGATCCACAGTGGAACAAACCAAAATATTTGGGAATATATATATATACAGTACAGGCCAAAAGTTTGGACACACCTTCTCATTCAATGCGTTTTCTTTATTTTCATGACTATTTACATTGTAGATTCTCACTGAAGGCATCAAAACTATGAATGAACACGTGGAGTTATGTACTTAACAAAAAAAGGTGAAATAACTGATGTTTTATATTCTAGTTTCTTCAAAATAGCCATCCTTTGCTCTGATTACTGCTTTGCACACTCTTGGCATTCTCTCCATGAGCTTCAAGAGGTAGTCACCTGAAATGGTTTTCCAACAGTCTTGAAGGAGTTCCCAGAGGTGTTTAGCACTTGTTGGCCCCTTTGCCTTCACTCTGCGGTCCAGCCCACCCCAAACCATCTCGATTGGGTTCAGGTCCGGTGACTGTGGAGGCCAGGTCGTCTGCCGCAGTACTCCATCACTCTCCTTCTTGGTCAAATAGCCCTTACACAGCCTGGAGGTGTGTTTGGGGTCATTGTCCTGTTGAAAAATAAATGATCGTCCAACTAAACGCAAACCGGATGGGATGGCATATCGCTGCAGGATGCTGTGGCAGCCATGCTGGTTCAGTGTGCCTTCAATTTTGAATAAATCCCCAACAGTGTCACCAGCAAAACACCCCCACACCATCACACCTCCTCCTCCATGCTTCACAGTGGGAACCAGGCATGTGGAATCCATCCGTTCACCTTTTCTGCGTCTCACAAAGACACGGCGGTTGGAACCAAAGATCTCAAATTTGGACTCATCAGACCAAAGCACAGATTTCCACTGGTCTAATGTCCATTCCTTGTGTTTCTTGGCCCAAACAAATCTCTTCTGCTTGTTGCCTCTCCTTAGCAGTGGTTTCCTAGCAGCTATTTGACCATGAAGGCCTGATTCGCGCAGTCTCCTCTTAACAGTTGTTCTAGAGATGGGTCTGCTGCTAGAACTCTGTGTGGCATTCATCTGGTCTCTGATCTGAGCTGCTGTTAACTTGCGATTTCTGAGGCTGGTGACTCGGATGAACTTATCCTCAGAAGCAGAGGTGACTCTTGGTCTTCCTTTCCTGGGTCGGTCCTCATGTGTGCCAGTTTCGTTGTAGCGCTTGATGGTTTTTGCGACTCCACTTGGGGACACATTTAAAGTTTTTGCAATTTTCCGGACTGACTGACCTTCGTTTCTTAAAGTAATGATGGCCACTCATTTTTCTTTAGTTAGCTGATTGGTTCTTGCCATAATATGAATTTTAACAGTTGTCCAATAGGGCTGTCGGCTGTGTATTAACCTGACTTCTGCACAACTCAACTGATGGTCCCAACCCCATTGATAAAGCAAGAAATTCCACTAATTAACCCTGATAAGGCACACCTGTGAAGTGGAAACCATTTCAGGTGACTACCTCTTGAAGCTCATGGAGAGAATGCCAAGAGTGTGCAAAGCAGTAATCAGAGCAAAGGGTGGCTATTTTGAAGAAACTAGAATATAAAACATGTTTTCAGTTATTTCACCTTTTTTTGTTAAGTACATAACTCCATATGTGTTCATTCATAGTTTTGATGCCTTCAGTGAGAATCTACAATGTAAATAGTCATGAAAATAAAGAAAACGCATTGAATGAGAAGGTGTGTCCAAACTTTTGGCCTGTACTGTATATATACACACACACACACACACACACATATATATATATATATATATATATATATATATATACATATGTATATATACAAATCACCCAGGAACACATGACAGTCACTCACACACTTTGTGAAATCACCTGCGATCCAAGGGGAGACACAGCACACAGAAGGGGGGATACCGCCACCCAAGTCACCAGTACCACCACCACCAGCCTGCAGCAACTGAAAAGGGAATAAAACAAAACGGAGTTACAACATAAAATTATTTAATCAAAATATAAGACAAAATATACAAACTGAGGAAAAGTGGGAAGGTGACAACAACAAGCTAAACAAAATAACTGCCCACAAACAAAAAGATGAATAGACAATGTAAAGAAGCAACAACACTTGCCCCAAACAGATATCTATTTTACACAAAGAAATCAAATTAATCAAAACCAACTATTGAAATTAAATGAAAAGTTAAGGGGGCTGATCCAAATTAGTCAACAACATTGACAAAAACAAGAGAGTAACTCCACACAATCACAGGATTAAAATACGGAATTAAACCCAGGCAACAGGTGATATCTGCAGTCCACTGCGCACCCAAGCTGCATTTCTCTTAGGACAGGTACCCCATATTGTATTAATACTGCATATGTATTAACAGTCATTTTGCCCAATGGGTCCTAAAGATGATGAAAAATATGGTGAATGTCAATCATAATGTAGACTGAGTAATATAAGGGCTTATATGTTTGTAAGCACAGTGTGTGCACATCATGTGAAAATCAGCTTGAAACAGTGCTCTAAACAACTGTCCCAGTGCACAATTCCACCCTGCTTGAAGTCCTCCACAATCATTCCTCTACCAAAGAAGAGCAGCCCCAACGACTACCGGCCAGTGGCACTTACGCCTATCATCATGTAGTGTTTTGAGAAACTGGTCAGGAGTCACATCACAACAAGCCTGCCATCCACACTTGACCCAAACCAGTTTGCTTAGAGGGCAAACCAGTCTACAGAGGACACCATAGCTTCAGCTCTCCACACCACACTGACACACGTGGAACAGCGCGGGAGCTACGCCAGGCTGCTCTTCATAGACTTCAGCTCTGCTTTTTTATCACCATTATACCGAGCAGACTGGTAACAAAACTTATGGACTTGGGTCTTTCACAACACATCTGCTGCTGGATCAGAGACTTTCTGACAGACCGCCCTCAGAGAGTTAGAGTAGGACCCCATCTCTCCTCAGCACTGAACCTCAGCACTGGCTCCCCCCAGGGCTGTGTGCTGAGCCCCCTACTCTGCACTCTCTACACCCACGACTGCACCCCCACTCACTCAAGCAATGCCATCATTAAGTTTGTGGATGACACGACCAAGGTGGGGCTCATCTCAGGAGGAGATGAGACTGCATACAGGGAGGAGGTCCAGCAGTTGTCAGTATGGTGTGCAGAAAACAACCTGATCCTTAACACCTCAGAGACCAAAGAGTTGATTGTGGATTTCAGGAGAAATAAACTGGACATTCATCCAATCTGCATAAACGGAGACAGCGTGGAGAGGGTCTCAGACTTCAGGTTCCTGGACACCCACATCGTGGAGAACCTGACCTGGACTGCAAACACTACTACACTTCTGAAAAAGGCTCAACAGGATCCTGAGGATCCTCAGGAAAAACATCTTGACAGAGAGACTGTTGGTGTCATTGTATACTGGTGTCAGTGTATACTGTCTGGCACTGTGGGAAACGGCTGCCTCTCCAGTAGATCTCCAGATTTAGCTTTTTTTTTAGCTCTTTTTTCCTATCTTTTCTACCTTTCTGCTCTTCTCATGAAGAGTGTGTTTTATACATATCCCATGGATATTTTTAACTTTCCAACGCTACCAGGAGCCAGTTTTCTCACTTATTCAAGAGAGGAACTACTGGCGACACCCCATCCCGGCAGAGTTGAGGAGGAGACCCAGGGGCTGCAAGGCCGGGGCTAAGCTAAAGGCTAGGCTAGCGGACAATCGGAGGCACTACAAACCATCGATTCCCTCCGTGATCATGGGGAATGTGAACTCCCTGCCGAACAAGATCGACAAGCTGTCCACACTGAACAACCAGCGGATTTACCGTGAGAGCAGCTTGTTCATCTTTACAGAGACGTGGTTAACCCACCTCGTACCGGACACTAACGTGGACCTGCTGGGATTCACTGCTGTGAGAGCCGACAGAGACACTAAAGTGTGCGGGAAAAGCAAAGGTGGGGGACTCATCATGTACGTTAACAACCGCTGGTGTAACCCAGGACATATCTCCGTAAAGACGGTATTGTGTTGCCGGGACCTCAAGCTACTAGCCGTTAGCCTGCGGCCATATTATCTGCTGTGGGAGTTTAGTCACGTGATCACCATCTGTGTTTACATCCCTCCGAGAGCGGACGCAGCCACTGCACGTGAAAAGATTCACACCGTGACAGCAAGGCTGCAGACACAGCACCCTGAGGCATTTATGATCATTTCTGGGGATTTTATTCATGCAACTTTGGACTCTACTTTGGCTGCTTTCCACCAGGTTGTAGACTGTCCAACAAGAAACAACAGGACAATCGACTTGCTGTATGTTAATGTGAGGGAAGCATACAGAGTCACACCCCGCCCCCCGCTGGGGAAGTCTGACCACAACCTGGTCCACCTACAGCCACGGTACACCCCCCTGGTCCAAAGGAAGCTGGTAACCACTCACTCCATCAGGAGGTGGTCCCCTGAGATGGAAGGTGCCCTGAGAGACTGCTACAACACCACGGTCTGGGATGAGTTGATCAACCCTCACGGTGAGGACATAAAGGGGCTGACACACTGTCTGACGGATTACCTTAACTTCTGTGCAGACGTGGTCTCCCCTACCAAGACTGTCTGCTGCTACCCTAATAACAAACCATGGGAAGTCAAAGCTGTCCTCAACAGGAAGAAGGCTTCCTTCTGGAGCAGAGACAAGGAGGCGATGAAGGCAGCACAGCAGGAGGTGAAACACTACGTGAGGGAAGCAAAGGACAGCTACAGGAGAAAGGTGGAGCAGAAGCTGAAAGAAAACAACATGAGGGAGGTCTGGGAAGGTGTGTCCATCACAAACCATAACGCAAAGACCAGAGTCATAGGGGGGACAATGGAGAAGGCGAACGAACTTAACAACTTCTTCAACCGGTTCAACCAGCCCATGCCCCCCCCCACCCTCTCCCTCACTGCAGCCATCTCTCCTTCTTCCCTCAGCACACCTCTCCCCAGACATCACAGCAGCAGCCCCCTCCTCCTCCTCCTCCCCCACCACCTCAACACAACCTCCTCTATACATCACTGTGGACCAGGTCAGAGGACAGCTGAGGAAGCTTCACCCCAGGAAAGCAGCAGGCCCGGACAAGGTGTGTCCCCGACTACTGAAGACCTGCGCTGCTGAACTAGGAGAACCGCTACAATGCATCTTCAATCTTAGCCTGCAGCTAGGGAGAGTGCCCACCCTGGATGACATCCTGCATCGTTCCAGTTCCTAAGAAGAACCGGCCCAGTGAGCTGAATGACTTCCGATCAGTGGCATTCACTTCACACCTGATGAAGACGTTGGAGCGGCTCTTCCTCAGCCTCCTCAGACCCCAGGTGCAACACGCCCAGGACTGTCTGCAGTTTGCATACTGGGCAGGTGTTGGTGTTGGTGTGGAGGATGCCATCCTCTACCTGCTACTCGCACCCGGATAAGGGAAGCGGCATGGTGAGGATCCTCTTCCTGGACTTCTCAAGCGCCTTTAACACCATCCAGCCCCTTGTGCATCAGGATAAACTGAACAGGATGCGAGTGGACCCCTACCTGGTCACTTGGATCTTCAGCTACCTCACCGACAGGCCGCAGTACGTCAGGCTGAAGGACACCACACCTGACACTGTGATCAGCAGCACCGGAGCACCCCAGGGTACGGTGCTGGCCCCTCTTCTCTTCACCCTGTACACCTCGGACTTCTGCTACAACTCTGAGCTGTGTCACATCCAGAGGTTTGCCAATGACACAGCCATCATTGGATGCATCAGGGACAACAGAGAGGAGGAGTACAGGAGCCTAGTGAGGGACTTTGCTGTCTGGGCCCAGTATTTCAAAGTGATCTGATAGGATTATCCTGGCCGGTGTCGGACTGGGAGTCTCATCCTACTCTCCAATGTGCTATGTGTGAGCTCAGTCCTGCATGTTCTTTAATGAAGCAATAGGAGAAGATATTTGGTCTCAGTTAATGTAGTTTATTAAGCAGTAAAGGAATAAAAATACAGAACTCTGGGTCTCAACTTCACGTCCCTGACGAACAACAAAGGTGTGTCAGTTCACGAAGTCTGACCTCCTGTCCTTTCCCTGACCCAGTATATTTGAGCGTAACAGAGTGTCATTGTGCACGCAAGGCGTTGTCCTCTTCTCATTGGCAGTTCCACTTCCTCCTTCACCACACCACGCCCCTGCCTCGTGTTAATCTGACTCCTTCCCGCTGGTGGTGGGGGCGTGGTTCCTGTTTTGAAAGACAAGAGAACAACACAACTCCCTACACGTGCTGTACCTTACTATCTGTACATCACTTTCTATTCTTTTTACCATATATGAAACTAATTATCTAAGCATTGCGATATGTGCTCCTCAGACTTCATGTCTCTTCCTCTCCTGTACTTCTCCACTTCTGCAAAGCAAACACATTCAGATCAGCTGAAATCATCTCAGTATTCTCATTGTTCACATATCTAAAACTTATATAGTGAAACACAACTGATAGTAAAACACATAAAATCATTCTATTCCCAACAGTCCCCCTTTTGGCCTCATAGGACTGAGGCCACTTTTTTTTTTTTTCAGTCCCAATGTCTCCAGGTCCCCCTTTTTAGGTCTTGTGATTACTGCACTTTTTGTTTCTTTTGAAACAAAAAGTTATAACTCCCCCTTTTGGTCTCATACACATGAGACCACTCATTTCTTTATTTTGTATTGCAAAAAGGTAAATATAAACGTGTAAAATATAAAAGTAAATATGGAGTGTAAAGAATCTTTCTTGTATTCTGGTTTTATATTACTCAGACGTACTCTGGGCAAAGTGTTGCTTCAGAGGAGCTTCTAACCTTCACATTGATCACAGGATATCTTTACCGCACTTATGCTGAACTAAGAGTAAATGTAGGTGTGAGTGAGTTGGGTTTTTTTTTTAGTCTTTATTGTCTCTTATGTCTTCCAGTGTTCGGGCAGGTGTCTCTGCCACTGCACACTGACTCCAGTGATACCATGTGTCACCTTTTCCCTGTAGTTTGACGGGGTGGGACGTCCGTTCCATGACTTTGTAGGGGCCAGTCCACCTATGCTCCGACCACTTTCTTTTAATCACCTTGAGCAGGACCCACTCTGATGTTGGGTGCCCCTCTCCTTCTGCTCCCTCCTGAGCTGTGGTCACCTGTTTGGAGAAAACTGACACCAATGCTGTTAGTTGGTCATAATACAGTTTATATTGTAGAGGACTTTCTTCCTCTTCTGTAGTTTGAATCCCAGCTCCCGGTCCTGGGAACTGTTGCCCTGTTTTCAGCTCATATGGAGTAAAACCTGTCAGTGAGTTAACAGAGCTCCTGATGGATAATAGAGCTAGGGGTAGCGCATCCACCCAAGTCATTTTAGTCTGGGCACAAATCTTGCCTATTTTTCCCTTAATAGACTGATTCATTCTTTCCACTCTGCCCTGTGACTGAGGATGATAGACTGTACCAAATGTATGTTTTAGTCCCAATGCTCTCTCTACTTCTTGTAGATCTCTGTTTTGGAATGGGTTCCGTTGTCGGATCTGATTCTTTTGGGAAACCCATGTGGGAATGTATTGATTGATCAGAAATTTGATTACTGTCTTTGCATCCTCTGATTTGGCAGGTATGGCTTCTGGCCAACCAGTGTATGCATCCACTGCCACCAGAAGACACCTGTATCCTCCCACTCTCTCTAGCATGTCTGTATAGTCATTAATGACCTCTTGACCTGGGAGTTTGGGGAGTGGAAATCTCCTGATGTGGTTTCACCGTGGGTCTAACATTGTATTCTGTACATATTTTACATTCTCTGATGTGATTCTCATTCATGGCTGGCAGAAAAGGGTGCCACCAATGAGTGAGACCTCGCACCATTTGCATCGTTCCACAATGAGTCACACCATGAGCTTCTGGACTGATCTCCTCAGCCCTGGGGGCAGTGCAGGTCTCCCGTCTGGGGACCTCCACATACCCTCTGTCTTTACTGCTCCTCTTTCTCTCCAGACTGTGAGCTCCTCTGGAGAGGCTTTCTGCTGTTCTGCTATTAACATATTTACATCACAGGGCGGCAGGAGGTTATGCACTGTTCTCTCTGTTTGTAGCATTACATACTGCTGACTGTATCCTGCCTTTCCTTTGGCTGCCACATCTGCGTCATTCTCTCTGGAGACAACTGTCCCTGTTTTGTCATGACCCTTGCACTTAATCACTGCTACCTGTGCCGGCTTCATCAGAGCCTCCCGTAGTCTCCTCATGTCCTTCTCATGCTTACTGGGGGTCTTTGCTGCTGTTAAAAAGCCAGATCTGATCCACTGTGTCATTTCCACATGGATCGCTCCTACGACATAGGCAGAGTCTGTGTAGATGTTCACTTTTTCCCTTCTGACCATTCTAATGCTGCAATCATTGCTTGGAATTCAGTCAATTGAGATGATTCTTTTCCTGTCACACTTTCTGTAATCACTTCCTCAAACCCTGTCTCTGTCTGTCTGTCTTACCACTGCATATGCTGCTTTGAGTTCCTCCGTTGGATGTCTAAAACAACATCCATCTGTGAATAATGTTTTTTTTACACATAGGGCCTAAGTCTTTAGCTTGATGTTTTGCATGCACTGCCAAGGATATGTGAGGGGAGGCTTCCTCCGCCGCCTCATACCACTGCAATTGCTCTGAGGTCAGTTCAACAGCTGCAGCCACTCCTCATTTCCCACCAGTATGCAGGTGGATGTTATCTCCATTTTCCCTTCTATCTCATTATAAAATGCCTGTTGATACAGCTCGTCGCCATTCCTGTCATAATAAAGAGTTACATGGAGGGGATCGGGAGGAGGCGTGTAGGGATTTAATGACTGAACCCAGGGACGCCAAGACTGATAGAGAGTGCCAATGCCAGGCGTCTCCATGGTTTCTGGCTGAGAAGGCCCCAGTAGATATCAGCCCAATGTCCTTCAGCCGTGGGGAGGTATCCGCTGATAACAACATTTGAGGAGGAATGCACAGTTGTTAACAAGCAGTTCACAGTGTAGCCATTTGGGAAGGTCACTATCAGCCCATCCGGTGCAGAGTGAAGCTCCACACTTCAGCAGCACATCTCTCCCCAATAGATTCACAGGGCATGACAAAGGAGAAACACATCTGTGTGAAAATGTCTGTTCAGCCTGGAGTATGGTGGTAGTGAGTGGTTTGGTGAGCGGCAGATTTTGTGGTTGTCTCGAGAACCCAGTTAGTTCAACTGCTGAGGATGATATTTGGTGTTTAGACACAGGGAGATTCAAGGTGGCTCCACAAATAAAACACCCTCTACCGCCCTGACCCCCTCTTGGGCCGCCACGATCCTCCTGTACCTCCTCTCGAGCCACTCCAATGTGGAGGGCGAGGATCAACCCACTCTGGGGTCGGAAATAGATCTGGAGTGTGTATGGGGGAGGGCGGACGCTGCTGAACCGTCTGATTGGTTGATTTTTTCTCTGCTTTTTTGCATCGTTGGTTTTACAACATGTATCTTCCAATTGGAGTTTCAACAGCTGAACCTCTGCTGACTCTGTACTGTCCTTCTCTGCCTTTCTCTGATGGCATTGTATATGACTTCATTAATCCTATAAGCTTCACTGCTCTCTCCTCGTATTCTTCCCCTGAGTCTGTGTCTGACCATATCTGATCTCCCTCATCGTCTGCTTCCTGTGTCAGTCTCTCTACATGTGCTAACCCCTGTCTTATTTCCCTAGTTACTTCCTGTTTAGCTTTCTCATACTCCTCCTCATCCACCACATCTGCATTGATCACTCCTCCTTAATCACCAGCAAATGCATTTGCCTGTTGCTCCCAAGTATGGTGGTGGAGATGGGGCTGGGGTGTCTGAGGTAGCTCGGGATACAATCTATTATGGGTGGGCTCTGGTGGTGTCGCAGGAACTGGCGCAGGAGTTGGTGGAGTTGTTTGTCTCTTTTTTTTGGTTTTTTGTGAGTCTTATCAGTGTGTTTCCAATAAGCCATGGCAGTAACTGCCATCTGATGGAGCAAGGCGCGTTTACGTTCCTTCTCCTCCTTCTGGTTTTTCCATTGTCTTTTTATGAGTTTTGGTTTATTCTCCTTTTTTTGTATGTTCTTCCAAATCATCTCTCGCCTTTACCTCTGCAGCCAGCAATTTCTTTGTAACATTTACTGCCTCCTCATCGCCAGGAAGCTCATTTTGGGCCTGTAATGCCTTCCATAAATCATCAAACTCCTTTCCTACAGCCTGTCTCTGCTTATCTATTACTCCTGACAATAACTGTTTCCTAATCTCCCCGCACTGTGTTTTTCTGGGATGGGAGGACACCCACTCTGCTCATGATAGTCCCTGTCAAATTCACCGTCCATGATGTCTCTCTGTCCCTCCTCTGTCCTTACTTATTTTACTCAGAGGGTACTACTCGTCACGATGTTACAAAGCTTCACACAATTACAACAATACACACAATACTCAGCGCCACGTGACTGCTCTGCAGCGCAGTCCGCGGACTTATTTTCCTTTCGACCATTGTGATTTCGCTGCTTAAGTTCCACCAAATGCAGGCCGACACACCCAAGCTTCTACACCACTCTCCTAGGAGGGTGCGGGGTGCCTATGGCTCGGCGGCAAATGGCTTCTATCTTAAGGCGAAATTACACAACTTCCTCTTTTCTTCCCCACAGAACGCGACCACCGCTCAGGCACGAAAAGAGTTGGAATTCGAGTCACCTCTAATAGACTCTACACAACTCTTCCGCCCCGTAAAAATAGCTGGTTGTCGGTAAGCCACCCACAAAACAATAACCCCTTAAAAGACTTATTTATTTACACTCCCAATATCAGGGTGGTTCTGCGGACCACTGAATAGATGTCTCAACATGAGCGATAGTATTCAGTGTTAGGGATCACATGGAAAACGCTCCCCTGCCCGCAGAACTCTGTAACCTCTTTTTGTGTTGTAACAATCTACACAAAGGTCTTTCAACCTCAGACAACCCGTGTCTTCAGACTATATTCTCAGCTGTCCAAGGGCAACCTTATGGGTTTCCCCCCGAGCTTATCAACCTCAGGACACTCGTCTTTTTCTTTTTTAGAGACTAGATGGAAAACCTAGTCTCAGGGCTTTTCACCCGACTATGTTTCATATTTAGGAGTCAAATTTATGATTTGCTCCAGGGCCTTACACCCGACTATGTTTCATATTTAGGAGTCAAATTTATGATTTGCTCCAGGGCCTTTCACCCTGTCCTGTCGAGGTGTTGACTATGTTTCGTATTTAGGAGTCAAATTTATGATTTGCTCCAGGGCCTTTCACCCTGCCCCAGGGCATTCCACTTTGTTTGGTTTTAATTTTATTCCTTTACGTTTTAGACTAGAGACTGTAGTAAAATGACAACACAATCTTTTAGCATTTCCAATTGCAGAACCCGATAAAACAGGCGTCTGCTTACCTTTTTCTCAGGCCGGCCAAGTGTTGTCACGATACTGTCGTCCTCCACTGAATAATCTTTATTCCATCACTTCTCCGTCTTCATCACGTCGGGGTCACCAAATTGTCGGACTGGGAGTCTCATCCTACTCTCCAATGTGCTATGTGTGAGCTCAGTCCTGCATGTTCTTTAATGAAGCAATAGGAGAAGATATTTGGTCTCAGTTAATGTAGTTTATTAAGCAGTAAAGGAATAAAATTACAGAACTCTGGGTCTCAACTTCACGTCCCTGACGAACAACAAAGGTGTGTCAGTTCACGAAGTCTGACCTCTTGTCCTTTCCCTGACCCAGTATATTTGAGCGTAACAGAGTGTCATTGTGCACGCAAGGCGTTGTCCTCTTCTCATTGGCAGTTCCACTTCCTCCTTCACCACACCACGCCCCTGCCTCGTGTTAATCTGACTCCTTCCCGCTGGCGGTGGGGGCGTGGTTCCTGTTTTGAAAGACAAGAGAACAACACAACTCCCTACACGTGCTGTACCTTACTATCTGTATATCACTTTCTATTCTTTTTACCATATATGAAACTAATTATCTAAGCATTGCGATATGTGCTCCTCAGACTTCATGTCTCTTCCTCTCCTGTACTTCTCCACTTCTGCAAAGCAAACACATTCAGATCAGCTGAAATCATCTCAGTATTCTCATTGTTCACATATCTAAAACTTATATAGTGAAACACAACTGATAGTAAAACACATAAAATCATTCTATTCCCAACACCGGATTGGATTAAATCCTGATCTGATCTGAAAACTGGGTATTTCAACACAGATCAAGAGGATCCTGATCCTGAGGATCAGGATTCAGTTCTGGTAATCCAATCCTCCCTTTAATCCAGATAAAGGCTGCATTTGGGTATTTCAAAAGTTAAGGCAGAGATCTGGATCAATGTGATACCAAATTTCAGGATTATTTGGATCCCACCTCAGAGGTGGATTTGACAAAGCCTCAGCTCCACTTCTCCTAGATATTGATACTCAAGATGTTCATTACACTTCATCTAAATTAGTGTTTTAGTTGTAAGTAATTTCAAGCATAGAAAAATATTGTTTGGCCATACTTCCTGAAACTGCTGTAAATAAGAGTAACAAATACAGACCTCTTTCTCAACGCCTAGTTTCACCTAACATTGTAACCTGTTTGTACCAAAACATCCAACATATGTTTGTGGTCAGACAAAGGCAAGGAAATGCAGTGCAAAGCAAATTTATTTGTATAGCAAATTTCTTTACATCGAGTGCAAGAAACAACACAGGGATTAACATAATAAGCACATGGCAATTCAAACAAAGTACTAAAAAAGCAATTAGAAATAAATGATGTGTGCACTTGCATTTTTCCAATGTTACATCACATGTTTGAGGGGGGAAATGTAATAGCTCAACTATGTCCTGAAAAAACATTACTGTAAGTCTCAATTTAAATCACATTTAAGCACAATGTATATTTTCATGCTTCTGATTTAATGAAGTCAATGGAGCCGCGTTAGCTACCGTTAGCATGACCTCGGCTCAATTAGAGATCGGTACGCCCACATTTTAAGTAGGTGACAATTCAAATAGCTGGCTCACACCAGATGGTGGGTGGCCTTTGTATGGCCTTAAAAACGCTACATATTAGACAACGGTATACTTACATTTTGATGCGAAAGCTGTGCTACCAACTGCTCCTTTTGTGAAGTACTCCGCCGTGGAGACAGAGCACAGCGGGTCGTAATCTGAAAGCCACGCCCCCAAAGGGGAAACATTTCAGATCCAGGGGCGGAGTCGTGAGATTTGGAAATCTGTATCCAGTCAGATTAGGATCAAAGTGATCCACCCTGCCAGTGTTTTGAAATACCCAGATAAAGTCAGCAGGATCACCTTGATCCCTGACTGAGAAAAGGAGGATTTCATTATCCGGATTATTCTGATCCGGATTACAAGTTTAGAAATACTGGGCCCTGGTGCCACACAAACCATCTACAGCTCAACACCTCAAAGACAAAGGAGCTGGTCATTGACTTCGGGAAGTCCAGACCAAGACCACAACCAGTTCTGATCGAGGGAGTTGAGGTGGAGGCTGTGGATTCCTACAGGTACCTCGGGCTGTGGCTGGACAGCAAACTGGACTGGACAACCCCACACCAACCACCTGTACAGGAAGGGACAGAGCAGGCTGTACTTCCTGAGGAGGCTGCGGTTGTTTAACATCTGCAGGAAACTCCTGCGGATGTTTTACCAGTCCGTGGTAACCAGCGTCCTCTTTTACACCGTGGTGTGCTGGGGGGCAGCACATCCAAGAAGGACACATCCAGGCTGGACAAACTGATCAGGCGGGCCGGCTCTGTGGTTGGCATGAAGCTGGACTCTCTGGTGACGGTGGCAGAGAAGAGAACACTGGACAAACTGCTGGACATTATGGATGATGCCAGTCACCCTCAGCACCCTCAGGTTCATCAGCAACCAGAGGAGCCTGTTCAGCCAAAGACTGCTCCTTCCCAAGTGCAGGATTAACAGACTGAAAAACTCCTTTGTCCCTCAGGCCATCAGACTGTACAACTCCTCACTTGGGGGGAAGAGGAGTAACAGGAAGACAGAGGACGGAAAGGAGCAGTAGCCAGTAGCCAGTAGCCAGTAGCGAGCAGTAACCAGAAGCCAGTAGCCACAACAATAAGGAATATAATAAGGAATTATTTATTTATTTTCTGTATATCTTTGTCGTTTGCTTTCTTTCATCACTTCCGTTTCTCTTCTTGTGCACTGATTCGCTAAGCTGAACAGCCAATCAGAGTGATCGCTCTCACCTGAACAGCCAGTCAGAGTGATCTCTTTCACCGACTATTTCTGCCGCCGATTCAACATGCCCAATCGGCCAAAAAGCCGCCGACACGGAAGTGCTGATGGTGCGGGACACACCACAAAAACTAGGCCGACAGGCTCTCACCGACGGCCCAACAGCCGACAGTCGGCTTGGTGTGTCAGGGCCTTTAGAGCAATCCTGATTAAAGTCAGTAGACATATCCAAAAGTCCATTAAAGGGCAAATGGTGGGACTTTGAGTATGCTGTTATTAAAATCATGTATACATTTAACGGTGGGACAAGTGTGTGATTTGTCTCACTTCTTTAGACAGAGGTAAACAAGCTGAAGTGACTTCATGTGACTTTGTTGGGCTTCAGTTTTGGGCTATTGAGCTGCATCCTGGTATTGGCTGAAAAAGGGCTTGAACCTGTAATTATGTGACTGTATTTGTGGCTATATTTATGGTTCAAGCACCAAAGGGGCAGAACCCCATTGAGTTCATGCAGGTTTTGTCATAGTGTGCACTTCTGACCTGCCATACATGTCATGATCTTAACTCACCCAATAAATTTCCACCCATCCCCGCCTCTCAACCACTCCCACCTGCTTGCCTATTACCTGTTCACATATCTACCGCTTCTGCTGGTCCACCAAACCCACCCAACTCAGCTCACCTGTGGCTCATTACTCCCTGCCACTATAAAGACTCCTGCTTCACACTCTTGTTGCCAGATTGTTCTTTGTCATATACATGCAAGACTTCCCAGCATGTGTTCACAGACTGCTTCCTCATTGCTTTCCTTGCCTGTCTCCTGCTCCCTGGTAAACCACTCAGCTTTCTGTCCTTGACCAAGAGCTCTGCTTCCACATCCCTGGTTTCTGTTCATCTGTTCCCCATGGCTGTGTGGAGAGACTACCAGTCAGCTCTACATTGTGAATTTATCTGTTCAGCTGCCTGTGATTTCCTGTGCATCATCCACATACTCCCATTTTGAAGCATCGAATTTGGCATTTGGGCCATTGCCATCTTTGTTGTTGGAGGCAGAAGTGATCATATGAATGAATGAATGAATTTTCATAATTGTGTCATGCAAGCAGTTATGCCGAGCCCACAGGGGCTTACAAGACACCACAGATTCAGAGCAAGCCAGGATCAGAGTCCAGCAAACATAAATTCAGACAGCATTAAAAGGAAAGAAAATGGAACAAAGCAGCAAAAGCATCATATATAATCAGATCATCAGTTTGAAAGATTAAGTTCGTGGATCACTCACAAAGGCATTTATCATGTAAAACTGAGAAAAGAAATCAAATCAATACTAATTAAACAAACTTTCTTGCCTTCCCTTCCAGGCTTTAACAACAAAAGTGGAAAATCTAAACACATCAGAATAACCAACCATTCTAGCTTTTGGTCATCTAAGTACCAGAGAATGTCAGGGTTTAGATGAGCCCTTTCACAGAATACAAGCTCTCTTAAGTAAACTGATAGTTTACACAATATAAAAGAAAACGGGACTCATTTTGGGCACTGTAAAACCATATTTGGGTAAGAGGCCCTGTGGAGGAGTAAGGGGTGGATCTGACTGAGACTGAGGATACCATAGGCAGACAGCCTGTCACTTAAAGCTGCCCAGCTCTCAATTATATGTAATGTTAAGCCTTAATAAAATGTAAACAGGTGAGTTATATAAAAATTCACCCCCTGTACAGGTGTCACGAACAGGGAAAATTAGCTATAGAAACCAAAAACTTTTTTTTTTTTTTTTTTTTGTACCAGGCTGTAAACATGTTTATTTCTGCTGTTAAGTTGGGCATTTTAACATGGGGATTGGCTGGCTTCTGGGGCCAGCCTCAACTGGACATTTGATAAACTGCAGATATGGGCACTTCTGTGTTGCCTTCATTTTTTCAGCCCTAGAGGTTCTGCTTGGTTGGACAATTGAGGCCACCATGGTGGATTCTTTGCTTATTTGCATCATGTGAAAATTAGTAATATGAATGGACTTTTCTGGATATTTATTGTCAACACCAAAGTCGATATGCAACCTTGTAGGACTGAGAAACACAATCCTACTGCCAATGAACAAAATCAGTCAAAAAATATGGCAGCCATTAATCATTCAGTTTCATTCACATCCAAATGTTGCAGACATTGTAATGCCGAAACGAGTGTGAGATTGGTCTCCCTCCTTTAGAAAAAATTAAACCAGCTGTAGTGACTTTGCTTGGCTTTGAGAAGCCTAAAACTTTGAGCTGCTTTTTGGCTGAAAAAGAACTTGAACCCAGGTTGACCATTATCAGTTATATACAGATTATTTCTTTTGTCAGTTATCTGCTATTTCTGCAATTACCCATGAGCTGGAATGAGCTAGAGTCAGGAAACGTGGCCCAATAAGTGACAATGATGTTCAAATCGACCACATTCACTCTATTAACACCAAATTTGGTACATACAACACACTGTAGTGGGCCTACAGGTTCTGATTTCACAACCCGTCTCAGCAAGGGCAAAACATATTAAAACCAAATGGGCAAAATATATTCATGAGGTCCTCCACTCTCCACTGATAAGCGTCACTGTCAGTGTCTATTTATCGGGGGGGCAGGGGGAGTCCAAGGTCCAGGGCCACAGGTTTCTTGCTTCCTCAGTCTGTTCACAAATCAACACACTTAGTGCAGTCGTCTTTGAGCCACACCATGGACAAGGCTGGTAAAACTTCAGCCCTCAGGAAGCCAACTCTGCCCTTTGTCAGCGGTGTTGCAGGTAGACCCTTGTGGAGGGAGCACAACCAGAATGAGACAGGAGTTTCACTAATTGAACAATTTTCACACAGACCTCACACGCACACCATACCTAGAAAGTAGGGCTGGGTGATATGGCCTAAAAAAAAATCGACAATTTTTTTCACAAAAAATCCGATTCACAATTTAAATCGATTTTTTCCCCCTCCTAGTTAAAAAATATATATTTGCGGCCTGGTAGCACATACCTGGGGTCCAAAGCTTTCAGCATGTGAATAAACCCCAGCTTTTCCACAGTAGCCTATCTGGGCACCAGATAGTCCAGAGAATGAATTGTTTGCCATGTGCAAAAATAATAGCATTCCCATGAGCCTCAGTGCTCAGATTAGATGAAAGGATCTCCCTTTAAATCACAGATATTTGACGCGCTGGATGAAACCAGTACTTGAATGGTTTCTACTTTCTTTCTGCTCCAAGTTGAATGACCAGGTGAAGTTGCTGCACAGCTGCTGGAGTGAACTGTTGCTCCTGGACATCATCTCCAGGCAGGTCCTGTGTGGCAAAGAGGGCAGTCTGCTCCCGTTCACTGGGCAGGAGGTAATTAATCTCTGCATTTCTCTATTTTGTCATCTTTATTTATCTTTGTTATAACAATTTTATAACAATATTTTACAAACTCAAAGGAGTTAACAAATAGCCACAAAGCATTTAATGTACTGTCTTTGCACCCATATTATACAATTATATTTCATCCATCCATCTATCCATCTTAAACTGCGGGGGCAGCAGGCTGAGCAACATATTCCAGTCGTCCTTCTTCCCAGCGATGCTTTCTCGCTCCTTTTGATGAAGTATATATAATCCCTCCAGCATGTTTTGGGACAGCCTCTGCAATATCATTCTTTCAGTCACTACCCAAAGCAGAGTAACTCTCTCCCAACCCTGAGGAGGCAATCAACCATTTTACGGCAGAGAAGTGTTGACTCTCATCCCGACTGCTTCACACTCAGCTAACTTTAGTGCATGCTGGAGGTCATGGTGTTATGAAGCCAACAGTGTCTTGTTACTCTTATCTATTGTGGAGTAATAGCTGGAGGCTTAACACAGGAACATATGACATACGCCTCAGGACAGTTCAGTGTGTTCTTTATTCTGCTGTCCCCTGTGTAACACAATACAACTCACACAAGGTTCCTACCTCGGCATGTCACCTCAGGGAAAAGCATGCACAAGCAACAGAGAGCAATTAGAAACTGTAGCTGTAAGCTAAGAGCACAGTCAGGAACAATATCAATACATGTAGCTTATTAACACTTATTAACATTTATGGTTTCTTCTAACTGATGCCATTTCTCTTAACTGTCAAATGTTTTCTTAAGTGAACAGAATACTTTCCTTATGTAAACGACAGCATACTTTTCAGCACTGGCTGATGTAAACAATTTAACTCCATTAAGCATAGGTGACTGAGTAAACATTAACATTTTTAGTGGATGTTTCTGTCAAAACAATAACACCTCAAAACAACAACAACACAGTCCTTTCAAAGAGATTTTTTTTTCCTTTCCGCAATCAACTGTTCTTCTCCTCTTCTCTACGAGAGATGGGGTAGACTACCCAAGCCTCCACCTGAGTGTGGGGATTAGTCTGTCCCATTGCTCACTCAGTTCCTAAGTCTATGAGCAATCAAAGTCTTTCAGGTACACCGGGGGCACCTTGATTCTGGAGGAGAAACGTCTCTCACACACTGGAGCCTGCTAACTGCTGTCATGCTGGACCTCAGGTGAGACAGGGGCACTCACTGCATCAGGGGTGGTCTCAGGCAAGTTGGAAGGTGTTTCAGGTGCCCCAGGGGTCTGTGAGAGATGGTATCTGTTTCAGCGCAGTTATGCCCCTGTGTCTCAAAGATGTAGGACCTTGGTGTATCTGCTGAAGACACAACTGTGCCTATCTCAAGCACATCTTTGATCCACACCTGACGTCCTGACTGCAGATGCAGCATGTCATGTACTCGGTGTCTGCGAATGTAGTTTTGTCGCTGCTTGGAGGCTTTTCAAAGGAATGTATGACAGGCACTTCAGGACGGTTCAGTGTGTTCTTTATTCTGCTCTCCCCTGTGCGACACAATACAACTCACACAAGGTTCCTACCTCGGCATGTCACCTCAGGGAAAAGCATGTACAAGCAACAGAGAGCAATTAGAAACTGTAGCTGTAAGCTAAGAGCACAGTCAGGAACAATATCAATACATGTAGCTTATTAACACTTATTAACATTCTTTCTTCTTCTTCTTCTTCATTTTCTTCTAACTGATGCCATTTTGTCACCTAATACCACAAACAGAACCACATCATCTGCCAAAAGCAGAGATGCAAGATGATGGAGACCAACGCCCACCGAAAAACATGTCTGACTTTGTGCTAAGTATGTGGACACAGCTCTGACTTTGGTTATACAAGGACCCCATGGTATAATTTTATTGTTCTTAAATTTACCCTGAACCATAAATGATAGCTTGGTAAATGGTAATGGTGGATGGACTGCACTTGTATGGTGCCTTTCTAGTCTTGCGACCACTCAAAGCATTTTTTACTCTATGAGTCACATTCACCCATTCACACACACATCCATACAAAGGTGGCTGAGGCTACCATACAAGGTGCCAGCCGCTGCTTATTTTAACACACTCACACACCAATGGAACAGTCATTAGGAGCAATTTGGGGTCCAGTATCTTGCCCAAAGACACTTCGACATGCGAACTTTAGGAGCCTGGGATTGGACCACCAATCTTCAGATTAGTTGACAACCCACTCTACCCTCTAAGCCACACTCTTCCATGTTGTTTGGAATAAGAGTGATCTAATCCTCCCATTTCCTTGGAAGGATGTCTCCCCTTATTCCTCAGGAAAAATATTTGATTTCCGTCTCTGCTGTGTCCGTTCATTGTTGACTAGGATCATTATTGGGTGCCCTGTCAGAATCATTCAGTCGTCATGGACATATTGCAAAAACAATGACATTTCAAGGTCTTATCATAAATGACCAAATATGTACACACTTATCAGTACAGTGATAAATCTCTTAAAATGGGTTTCCCTCATTTTATACCATTTTTCTTTGATTGGCTGTGGGTGATTTTGGCACGTCCCACATGCTGCTCTGCTAACTCTGCTCTGTGAGTGTAATAAGTTCTTAAATGACACAAAATTAAAATACTTTTTATACAGTCGTATCATCCTCAATAAGTTCTTTGATTAAAAACAAGCCATTTTGATCATTTTATTCTATTTTCAAAATGAACTTAAACATTTTTCACATGTCCCTGGGTAACTGCCTCTTTAAGAAAAAGGCTGATGTCATCAGTGACATAACCACCTCCATTTTTGTCTTTCTTTAGTGGAGGCTAAAAAGAGTGCTGCAGTGCATTACAGTAAATATCTACACTGATATTTCTTACTTTTTTTATCGTATTGTGTTTGTAGTTGGGTGTTGTGGAGTTTCACATGTCCAACCTGTTACAGTGAAATCTCAAATAATTTAAAAACTTTTCAGAAATTCAAATCATATTTGTGAAACAGTGCACAGCCACCTTCAATGATGAATCAAGGGGCATAGCACCAAAGCCCCCTCGCCCTTCTTCTCTTTGTCCACAACCTGATCTCACAGAAATACGTGAAATAACCACAACCTCTTAACACCGCATTCTGTGGTGGCAGCACGTAATGGGTTGAAATTACGTGCCGGTACCACGTAAACAATGCCAATGTAAAGTCAATTAGGATCCTTTTTCATGGTGGAGACACGGATTCCCTGATTCAATAACGTCACGTCAACCTCGTTTTCCTCAATGATATATTTAACATTCCTGTAAACACACAAAAACACAGAAGTGTCCTTGATAAATCAACAATATGACAGGTTAATGTCAAGGCCATAAAATAAAATAAATGTATTTTGCCAGCTTTTGATAGCGTAGGGCTTTAAGAGCATTGTGCTGTGGGCGGATGGGGCGCGTTCTACTACTGTTTTGTAGCTACTGTCTGCTATGTGTGGGCTTCATTCAGATTGCCGTCCGTCTGCCGTAACCGAATCCAAATGCCACTAATAAATGAATAAATAAGAAGAGAAAAATAAGGCTTAGCACAGAAGAACCAGAGAGGAAAAACCATCACATGGAGGGAGGCGGCCGCTGCCGCAATCTGGCCACCCTCCACTCCACCAGGTGAGAGCGGACCCCAAGCCAGCGCCACAGCGAAATACAGCGAAACCAAATACATCATTGGAAAGGTCTCAACCTGGAGAGTAACATATGTCAGTATGAAGATTCTGCATGGCTCCTGCTTTCAGCCATTTACCTTTGAACCTTGACCTCAGTGCATGTTTGAGGGCTTATAACTTAGCAACAAAAGACATGGGACCATCTGTTATAGAGAGCTCTTGACCTCAGCTATCATGTGAGTGTAGTCAACAACTGGGGGTGCTGTCAGATATGGGTAAAATGTGGATAAAATTAATTTTCACCCATTTAGAAATTAGATATTAAAATCTGATTACACAAGTGTGTTTACCATCCCCTTAAAGTCCACAGTGTACTCTCAATTCAATATTTACAACTTCCAAATCTAGGAAAAACGCTTATATTTTTTTAAAACTACAATTCCCTGGGAAGTTTGCAGTTTGATACATATCAGCAACATAGTTGTAGTTCTTCTGATTTGCAAAGTAGGGTTCTAAATAGGGTTGTAAAAAGATATCGTACTCGTACTCGTACTCGTCGTCCTCCGCTTATCCGGGTCCGGGTCGCGGGGGCAGCAGCCTCAGCAAGGAAACCCAGACAGTCCTCTCCCCAGCCACTTCCATCAGCTCTTCCGCGGGAACCCCGAGGCGTTCCCAGGCCAGCCGGGTGATGTAGTCCCTCCAGCGTGTCCTGGGGCAGCCCCGAGGTCTCCTCCCGGTTGGACATGCCCGAAACACCTCCCAAGGGAGGCGTCCGGAAGTCATCCTTACCAGATGCCCGAACCACCTCAACTGGCTCCTCTCGATGTGGAGGAGCAGCAGCTCTACTCCGAGTCCCTCCCGAATGTCTGAGCTCCTCACCCTATCCCTAAGGCTGAGCCCAGCCACCCTGCGGAGGAAACTCATTTCGGCCGCTTGTATTCGCGATCTCATTCTTTCGGTCACTACCCAGAGCTCGTGACCATAGGTGAGGGTTGGAACGAAGATCGACCGGTAAATCAAGAGCTTCGCTTTCTGGCTAAGCTCCCTTTTCACCACAACGGACTGGTTAAGCGCCCGCATCACTGCTGACGCAGCCCCAATCCACCTGTCAATCTCCCGCTCCATCCTACCCTCACTCGTGAACAAGATCCCGAGATACTTAAACTCCTCCACCTGAGGAAGGACCTCCCCCCTGACCTGGAGTGGGCAATCCACCCTTTTCCGGCTGAGGACCATGGCCTCGGACTTGGAGGTGCTGATTCTCATCCCAGCCGCTTCACACTCGGCTGCGAACCGCCCCAGTGAGAGCTGGAGGTCACTGTTCGATGGAGCTAGGAGGACCACGTCATCCGCAAAAAGCAGGGACGAGATTCTCCCATCACCGAACCCGACACCCTCCACCACTCGGCTGCGCCTAGAAATTCTGTCCATAAAAGTTATGAACCGAACCGGTGACAAAGGGCAGCCCTGGCGGAGTCCAACCCTCACCGGGAACAGGTCCGACTTACTGCCAGCCACGCGAACCAGACTCATGCTCCTTCGGTACAGGGACTGGATGGCCCTTAGCGAGGGGCCACCCACCCCATACTCCTGGAGCACCCCCACAGGATGCCCCTGGGGACACGGTCGTAAGCCTTCTCCAAATCCACAAAACACATGTGGACTGGTTGGGCGAACTCCCATGCCCTCCAGCACCCGGCGAGGGTAAAGAGCTGGTCCACGGTTCCCGTCCGGGACAAAAACCACATTGCTCCTCCTCGATCCGAGGTTCAACTATCGACGGACCCTCTTCTCCAGCACCCTGAGTAGACCTTACCGGGTAGGCTGAGGAGTGTGATCCCCTGTAGTTGGAACACACCCTCTGGTCCCCTTTCTTGAAAATGGGGACCACCCCGGTCTGCCACACCAGAGGCACTGCCCCGATGTCCACGCAATGCTGCAGAGCGTGTCAGCCAAGACAGCCCTACAACATCCAGAGCCTTGAGATATCCGGGACGAATCTCATCCACCCCCGGGGCTCCGCCGCCTCGGAGTTGTTTCACCACCTCGGCGACTTCTGCCCCAGAAATTGGACGACCCGCCCCCGAGACCCCTGTCTCTGTTTCCTCACTGAAATACGTGTTGGTGGGATTGAGGAGCTCCTCAAAGTATTCCTTCCACCGCCCGACAATGTCCTCGGTTGACATTAGCAGCTCCCCGCCCCCACTGTAAACAGTGTGAGCAAGTTGCCGCCTTCCCCCCCTGAGGCGCCGGACGGTTTGCCAGAACCTCTTTGGAGCCGATCGATAGTCTTCCTCCATGGCCTCACCAAACTCCTCCCACGCCCGAGTTTTTGCCTCCACGACTGCCGCCGCCACTGCCGCAGCCGCGGTACCGTCAGCTGCTTCCGGAGACCCACAGACCAACCATGCCCTGTAGGCCTCCTTCTTCAGCCTGACGGCTCCCCTCACCTCTGGTGTCCACTAGCGGGTTCGGGGATTACCGCCGCGACTGGCACCAGTGGCCTTGCGGCCACAGCTCACAACCGCCGCCTCAACAATGGCAAAGCGGAACAAGGCCCATTCGGACTCAATGTCCCCCTCCGCCCTCGGGACGCGGTCGAAGCTCTCCTGGAGGTGGGAGTTGAAGATCATCTGGACAGGTTCTTCCGCCAGGCGTTCCCAGCAGACCTTCACTGTTCGTTTGGGCCTGCCAGGTCTGCGCGGCGTCTTCCCCCACCATCTGATCCAACTCACCACCAGGTGGTGATCAGTTGACAGCTCTGCTCCTCTCTTCACCCGAGTGTCCAGAACATATGGCCGCAGGTCAAATGATACGACTACAAAGTCGATCATTGACCTGCGACCTAGGCTGTCCTGGTGCCACGTGCACCGGTGGACATCCTTATGTTTGAACATGGTGTTAGTTATGGCCAAACTGCGACCTGCACAGAAGTCCAATAACTGAACACCACTCGGGTTCAGATCGGGCAGGCCGTTCCTCCCAATCACGCCCCTCCAGGTCCCACTGTCATTGCCCACGTGAGCGTTGAAGTCCCCCAGCAGAACAATGGAGTCCCCGGTTGGGGTACTGTCCAGCACCCGTCCCAGGGACCCCAAAAGGGTGGGTACTCTGAACTGTTGTTCGGTGCATAAGCACAGACAACAGTCAGGACCCGTTCCCCGACCCGAAGGCGCAGGGAAGCAACCCTTTTGTCTACTGGGGTAAACCCCAACGTACAGGCAGAGAGTCTGGGGGCTATCAGAAAGCCCACCCCGGCCCTCCGCCTCTCACCCGGAGCAACTCCAGTGAAGGAGAGAGTCCAACCCCTCTCAAGGACTAGGGTTCCAGAGCCGGAACTATGTGTCGAGGTGAGGCCGACTATATCTAGCCGGTAGCGCTCAGCCTCTTCCACAAGCTCCGGCTCCTTCCCCGCCAGAGAGGTGACATTCCATGTCCCAAGAGCCAACTTCTGTAACCGAGGATCGGACCACCAAGGCCCCCGCCTTGGTCTGCTGCCCAATCCACATTGCACCGAACCCTTCTGGATCCCTCTACGGGTGGTGGGCCTGCAGGGGGACGAACCCATGTAGCTGGTTCGGGCTGGGCCCGGGTACACGTATCCTTGATCATGTAAAAAGATATATCTACCCAAGATATCTAATATCTAGTAAAGCCGAACTAGTGATGACACTGCACCTAGATGAACTATGTTAAGAAAAAGTAAAGATGTCGGCTAATTTTCGATATTTTAGCTAATACGCTAGAAACTGCGTTTTTAGGACGGTAGGTTGGTTTGCGGCTTGTAAAATAGAGTTGTAAAATAGGGTCGTAAAAAGATAGATCTACTGAATATATCTAATATCTAGTAAAGCCAAACTAGTAATGACACTGCACCTAGATGAATTACGTTAAGAAAAAAAGCAAAGATGCTGGCTAATTTCAGATATTTTAGATAGTATTCTAAAAACAGCGTTTTGGGGACGGTAGGTTTTTTGCGCCTTGTTGTAAAATAGAGTCATAGAAAGATACATCTACTGATTATATCAAATGTCTAGTAAAGCCGAACTAATAATGACACTGCACCTAAATGAAATATGTCAAGAAAAAGTAAGGATGATGGTTAATTTTAGATAATTTAGCTAGTACTGTAGAAATGGCGGAATATATTTACCGTTTTAATATCAAGAACACTTTCGTGTTTTTGTGTGTATACAGGACGTTGTTGAATCAGGGAATCCGTGTGGACACTACGACAATGGATCCTAATTGACTTTACATTGGCATTGTTTCCGTGGTACCGGCATGTAATTTCAACCCATTCCGTGCTGCCACCACGGAATGCGGTGTTAAGAGGTTGTGGTCATTTCACGTATTTCTGTGAGATCAGGTCGTTATCCATGTCTCTCTCATGTACACAGCACAGTGGTGCTCCAGCAGCAAAAGCAGTCACTTACTCGACACACCAGCTGCGTTTAGAGACGTATCCTAGTGCAGGGGTGGACTGAACCATTTTGCGCCTTCAAGGGGTGAGAGGAGCCTCAGAGCTTCCACTAGTTTAGTCTTTAAACTGATTATTCAGCTAATTTGAATTTAGTTTTGGCACTAAATACTTAAAAATAAAAAAACTGCAAACAATGCCAATTTTCCATTCCAGGCATTTCAGGCCCACTACCCCACCCCACACCCTCACTGGGGCCCTGGATAATCAGCCACACTTTTTCCCCAATATGACACTCCTGGATGAATCTCTTTGCTAACTGAAGGTCCACCATGTGTTCATTAAATTTAAACTTTAGCCAGCCACCCTGTCATTGTCCACTCTCAGCACAAGCCTTCATGACAGGGAGGACATCTGCATACTTTTGGCCACATTCTGATAATACTATACATATTGCAACAGTTATTACACACCTTATAACAGTAGATGCTACCCATAGGAGTGGCCGATGTAGAGTTTTGATGAAAAAACTATTCTGTGTAACTGAAACAACAGACTTGATAACGTGTTATATTGGTAATTGTCCTTTTTGTGCTGGTTTATAGTTTCAGCCATTTCTTGAGACCAGCTGTTGTATCCAATTGTTTATACGTTCGGTAGGAGTAACAATAAAAGTAAGTTTCAAAATACAGTCCATTATTGTTACATGGAGAAACAAACCAACTGATGAATTTAGTAGTCAAGAAAATCACAGATGCAATCATTCTGTTCATATAGTCATCCCAAGAAATCGACTGGCAGGCCAGTTCTGGCCCAGGGGCCGTTCATTTGACACCCCTGCTCTAAACATTTCTGATGCACAGACTGTTTTTGCTGATAAGCCACAAGACATTCACCATTAAATACTGTGGCCATAAAGAGTTCCAGGGATGATGCTTTTCTGTAGGACGATGCAGAAGTTAGCTTTGCAATGATTCCCTCATCAAAAAGCCTATGAGATTTTTCTGTTGAATTTTGGATTGCTGCAGAAAATTAGCTCTGGCAAACAAAAGATTATGAAACATATTTACATTCTTTGTTCCACAAGATTTTTTTTTTTTTTCACAAATGAACACCACTTCATGATTACTGAAGACTTAATGCAATCGACAGAAGTAAAAAGCTAGCATTATAAACAAACCACACCACAGTCACTTAAAGTCGCCACCACAACAAGGCTTTAAAGCCATGTTCAACTTATTTGCAACCACCATTTTTAAGACACATAAAAGCCCCACAGTTTACAACAGGGTATTTACTGGCATATTTTATGTCATAGAACAAACTGTGAATTTCTCTTCAGCTTGTGTAAATGAATTCACCCATTAGCAAAAACCTTTGTGTGATTCCTTTATTAACAAATGAGGGCCAAATAGTATTGTTTTAAGGTTTGACCAGGTATCTTTGTTATAGATTTTTAGAAAAAGAAAGTGCAATTATCACATATTTTACAGTGAAACAAAGATTTTTGCAGCAATTTAATTATTATCAAAAGACCTTTCCCATTCACTAAATTATATTATTGAGAAAGGAACTAAATATTTTTCTTGAAATGTACATTTTATGACCACTATGCAATGAAAATGTATTTACCCTACTTTGAATTCCTCCATTTCCAGGGTGGAAATATTTGCAGTGTGCTTGAACATTGTCTGCAGCAATGGCATATGGTAGTTAGGACAGGCCCCAGTGCATATTTTTAGGGACCTCGGCTGAAGGACGTTTATTATTCTTTATTCTTTATTCTTTCTTCCGCTGTCTCTTTGAATCCCAATTTGACCCCCTAAACATGCTCAAAAACTCACCAAAATTGGCGAAAAAATTTGATAAAATGAAAAAGTAGACCCCAAAAGTGCCAAAATGGGCTCTCTAGCGCCACCTAGACACACAATGTCATAGAAAGATCAAACCAAAACTGGCTTATTCGGCTCATCGAGACCTACAAATCAGGCATTGACACCCCTTACCTAAATCCAGCAGGAAGTGAGCTGTTTGCCCTTTCAATGTAAGATTTCCCCTCAAAAATGCTCTTTCTTCAAAAAATATCTCCTTAAACGTTTATCGTATTGGCTTCAAACACGCACACATTACAGGCCAACTCCTGCTAAATGGATCTTCTGTGTAACTTTTTCATTACTCGGTTTGGATTTTATGGGCTCTTACAGGTGACGTGTTACAATACACCCTGACAATTTTCACGGCACCTAGACACACTAAAATGGCCGCTGCGGCACGTAGGAATGTCATAGAATGACAAAACCAAAACTGGCTTGTTCGCCTCATCAAGACCTAGAAATCACGTGCTTACATCCTGACCTAAATCTAACAGGAAGTGAGCTATTTGCCCTTTCAAAGTAAGATGTCATTTTTCAAAAATTCTCTTTCTCAAAAAATATCTGCTCCTACACTCTTTATTGTATCGACTTCAAACATGCACACATGACTGGCCAAGTCCTGCTAAACAGATCCTCTGAACAACTTTGTCATTACTCGAACGGTTTGGATTTTATGCCTTCTTAAAGGTGACATGTCTCAAAACCTCTTGACAATCTTCGCACCACCTACACACACTAAAATGGCCGCTGCGGCCAGTAGGAATGTTGTAGAAAGATCACACCAAAACTGGCTTGTTCGATTCCTCATGACCTACAAACCGTGTACCGACACCCCTGACCTAAATACAACAGGAAATGAGCTAGTGCCTCTGAAAGTAACATGAGCAAATGTGGAGAAATTGTTAGCTGTGACCTAGACCTGATCCACCAGCGATCAAGATCAAATTTTTGACTCCATAAACATGAAAACCTATATGTCTGCATTCGGGACAAGTATATCTCTCTGCTGGTATGCTCAGATTGACGACTGGACCCACGGTTTGGGAATTAAAGGGAGGAGTTCGACACATTTTAAAACCATCTCAATCTGCCTTAAAATGGCCACTGCAACCCGTACGAATGTCATAGAAAGATCAAACCAAAACTGGCTTGTTCTTCTCTTTGAGACCTACAAATCACTCTCTGACACCCCTGACCTAAATCCAATAGGAAGTGAGCTATTGCCTCTGAAATTAACATGAGCAAATGTGGAGAAATTGTCAGCTGTGAGCCAGCCATCAGAAATCCGCATTTTTTAATCCACAAATATAAAAACTATATAGCTGCGTTCAGGACGAAGGTATCTCCCTGCTGGTATGCTCAGATTGACAATTAGACCCACGGTTTGGGAATTAAAGGCCTGCCTGCTCTCACACAGCTTGTCTCTCCCTCTGAGTGATGGACTCAGCAGGGGCGTAGCCATCATTTCAGAAGTGAGGGGGACACATTATTCAGAGGTCTATTGAGTGATTTATCATCCTCTCACATTCAATTGCACCTCTTCTTAGCAGCTAAAGAACCACATAACCACACACAGCCACAGTACAGCACCAGGGGACCGAGTTAGTTCTTTAGAATTATATCAAAATCTAAAGTTTTAGCAAGCTGTGAGCTAGAGTGGAGAGGGGTCTAAAATCATCTAAAACTTTTGTTTTTAACTGTCTACATGAGCTGGAGGCTGAAACGGTATGAGGCCGAGGTCCCGCCCAACGCTGCTTGCAGTTTTAATTATGATGGACCCTGGTGTAAGATTTTGCATCTAAACTGGCTACGACTTGACATTGGACAACATCAACATGCACATTATACAGCACAAATTAGTATGTGACAAAAATACCAAATAAAATGATAAAGTATTCATTCAGTTGAATATGTTTAGGGGTTCAAGCCTGAAGGGCTGAAAACCCTATTGTTTTTGTCATTATTAGGGACCTCGGCTGAAGGCATGCTGAACATTCTCAAAAACTCACCAAAATTGGCATGCATGTCAGGACTGGCGAAAAATTTGATAAAATGAAAAAATTAACCCCTAAAGTGCCAAAATGGCCTCTCTAGCGCCACCTAGCTACCTACACACACTAAAATGGCCGCTGTGGCCTGTAGGAATGTCGTAGAAAGATCAAACTAAAACTGGCCTGTTCGTCTCATCGAGACCTACAAATCACGTACTGACACCCCTGACCTAAACCCAATAGGAAGTGAGCTATTTGCCCTTTCAAAGTAAGATTTCACCTCAAAAATGCCCTTTTTCAAACTTTTTCAAAAAATACCTTCTCCTACGCCGTTTATCGTATGAGCTTCAAACATGCACACATTACAGGCCAACTCCTACTGAACAGATCTTCTGAAGCACTTTGTCATTACTTGAACGGTTTGGATTTTATGGGCTCTTAAAGGTGATGTGCCACAAAACCTCCTGAATGTCTTCGCACCACCTAGACACACTACAATGGCCCACCATTTATCATATCAGCTTCAAACTCGCACACATCACAGGCCAACTTCTGCTGAACAGATCTGTGTATAACTTTGTCATGACTCAAATGGTTTGGATTTTATGCCCTCTTAAGGGTGATGTGACACAAAACCTCCTGACAATCTTCACGCCACCTAGCCACACTAAAGTGGTCACTGCGGCCCGTAGGAATGTCGTAGAGAGATCAAACCAAAACTGGCTTGTTCGCCTCATCAAGACCTACAAATCACCTGCTGACACCCCTGACCTAAATCCAACAGGAAGTGAGCCAGGGCCTCTGAGAGTAACATGAGCAAATGTGGAGAAATTGTCAGCTGTGAGCTAGAGTGGAGAGGGGTCTAAAATCTTTGAAAACATTTATCTTTAACCGTCTACGTGAGCTGGAGGCCGAAAAGGCGTGAGTCCGAGGTCCCGCCCAATGCTGCTTGCAGCTTTAATTATTATTATTATTCAGAAATGTCTTCAAATTCCTGTGAGATAGTACATCATAGAGACATGCCATTTTCACCAGTGATTGGAAATTGTGTGCAAATGGTGCTCAAGAAATATAATGCCAACAGGCTAGATGGTGGTGCTATAATTAAGGTCAAGGAAAATTTGGTTTTGAAAGGCCACCACCGTCTCACCGTATGTCAGATTGACTTGAAACTCGACACACATGGTCAGGTGAAGGGGCTCTATGAAAGCCTTATGCCTGGTACACACTACACAACATTTCTGTCCATTCTGACAGTGACTATGTCACATTACGCGATTGTGGAGTCATAAAATCGTGCCATGACTTGGCCGAAGACATGATACACTACACGATGGTCCACACCAATCATCCCCTGTCATCTTTCACGACATGATGTCAATGGGTTGTTCTTGTCCTATTTTTATTACTTTTACTATTATTTAAGTCACTGTGTCTGTTCATGTCCCAGCTGAAATGTTGCCACTAGATGCCAGGAGCTACATTTGAAGTACCATATGAAAACATGCAAGTCACCGAATCCTATTTAGAAAATGAAGGGATTCTCTCAACCGAGGTTATAAGTGGCTTTTAATTTGAAAGAGATACAGGAAGTGTTGAGTTTGAAATGACAGCGCGATGCATTGACTTTATCAAGGCAAACAGGAGCGGATCAAAAGTAAAAATATAAAAATACAGAGGGAATAATAAATAACTGCCCGTTTATAATATAGTCTGTTTCAAATGAAGTGAACTGCAGTTGTGGTAAGTAAAAGCCACTATTTTTTTTATTACTTTATGTCCATCTCCATTATGAAGAAGTAACATTGTTTGCTAGCTTGATGCCAGTGGCAGTACTTACCAGGTTGATAAAGTGCCTCTGCTGTTTCACACCATAATTTTTTCCTTTTTCCTCTGTTGTGGTAACATCCCTAGAGGAAATGTCAAAAACCCCAGGATGTTGTTGTCGTACAGTTGTCAACAGCAGCAGATCGCTCTGTGTCCCTTTTGGTCAAAGTGACGGCTCAAACATACTAGACTTTATGTTGGAACGTCGTGAGGCGTCCCAGACGTGGCGTCGATTGGCGTCTACTATGACACACTACATGAGGTTAAACGATGGATTATCGTGTACGACACTCATTGTCTCATTGTCAAATGAGACAGTGAGTACAAACTACAAAACTTGTAGCAACATAAGTAACTGAATCATACCCTGAAAGTTTGATTCAAATCGACCGATAGGGGGCGCTAAACATGCAGAAAGTTGATATCTCATAATCAGCCATAGACATTTGTACAAAATTAGGTTTGCATCATCGAGGCTCATTTCTCAGTCGATGCACAAAATTTAAAAATTATTGCATAATAGGTGTTTGGCTTATTGCAATAAATTTAAATTTCAATACATTTCACATTCCAAACTTCAAATCATAATAAATCACTAGTATGTCCTACACAGCTGAAATGTTTTCAGCACATCCAATGAATTCTGACAAAACTTTATTTATTTTTTTTTTTTTAAAGTCTTGAATTAAATGCAAGCACCATTGAAGAAACATTCTTTGGATACTAGATGTCATATGTTTCAAATAGTGTTCAGATTGGTTTAACAGTTACCTCACAATGATATTTATCATCTTAATTTCTACTGTATGCACTACATTTTCTATTTCATCTAATTTTTTTACCAAATGTCTCCAAAATATTAGACAATATACCTAAAATCAACAGAATGATGTGAGATTTTTTTTTTTTCAGAATTTTACCACCAACGCTTTAACTCTTATTGATATCTCACTGCTTTTTTAAGATAATGACCAGTGAACTTTAAAGGGGGCGTGGCTCAACAAATGACTCCACAACGTTTGGGCCAATCATCACAAACCTTGCAAGGAATGTCTGAAGAGGTACCAGGAACATAACTCAAAAGTTTTATTATATGACCACTAGGGGGCACCACAAATACAAAAAAATGGGCATGCAATAGCACAAATCACACTAAAAATCAGAAATTGATCGTTCAGTCATTACAAAACTTGCAGGGCATGTTTTTACTGGTTTTGACTTGTTTTACTGGTTTTATTGGTTTTAATGGTTTTCATTATTTTAATTATTTAAATGATTTTATGTCTTTTATCTTTTAGCGGTCCATTTCTGCTCTCAGCTATTATTTTATTCTAACTCTTATAGCTTTATCTTTTATCATTTTATATTGTTTTTAACTAGTTTTACTGATTACTTGATGGCTGTAACTATTTGATTACTTTTTGCTCTGCGAAGCACATTGTGCTTCCACCTGGAATGAAATGTGCTACATAAATAAAGTTTTGCTTGCTATGTTGAATAATAATTATCAACCATGTTTATTTAATTATTTTTAATTATTAAATTTGGTCAATAGGGAGCACCCCAAGTTACAAACAAGTGCAGTGGCCTTTCACATGATTTGGCCACAATCACAATTTGTTCAAACATCACAAAACTTGGTGAACTTTTTTTAATTAAGCCATTAAAGCATGTCACCAAATTTTTTTGCAGTTGACAAATAGTAAGCGACAGTGCTTCCAAAGAAAAGCGTGGCCCAGTAGAGATTTGGACATAAATGAATGAGCATCTGTCTGACTGTCATAAAACCTACTATATATACCTATATAAACCTACTAGCCAGTCTACCCAGCTTTCGAGTTTTAAATGTCCATGCTGGCTTGAACCCCGGAATTGCCCTTGCGGCTATATTCTATAGTTTATTTGTGGTGTTATAATTTATGTAAACATATAACTTTATTGTAGATAGATTGCTACTGAGTCTTTCACACACACAAAAAAGAAATCATAATGGAGATGGGTTTGCCTTTATGAAGGCATAGCACCTGGCCCCACTTTATTAATTTAACATACGTTCTTCTTTGAACTTGGGTGTATTTCAGAGGTATTTCTGAGTTACAAAAGCCTGTTCTATGGCCAACACACTGTTGGAGGGCCCACTCTCTCTACAGGCCCCAGCGCCCCACAGGCCCCAGCGCAAAAGCACTGCCTGCACTGTCCATATTTACGCCCCTGGTCTGCAGGTAATTTATAATAAGTGCTTGAGTTTGACCAACATGCATTTCTAACAGCCTATGGTCTACTTAATACAATGAACAGTAAATCTCAGCTATTCATTTTGGAAATTGTAAAGTTTCAAAGGCACCTTGTGAGAATTTTCTTTGGTTATTTGGTTACAAGGTGCTTCTTATTACTTATTCTCTTATCAGTCCACTATTTGATGAGTTTGGAATGAGAACAAACTGGACATCTGGGCCAAGACTTCCTCTTACGTGTTGGTAATCTCTGAAAATAGATGTCTGTCTGTATGTAATAGTTGTCAGATGATAGCCGGTGGGCTCCGAGATTGCATTGTGGCCAATGCCGTCCACCTCTTTACTGTACATGGACTGGGTTCCTGCCGTTTAAATGTGAGTGGTCAGTACAACACGGACTACGAATAGAAACCAGAATATTTCCAAAAACAAATCTTATCTCCTGTCCTGCAGATTCTGCACACATATTCAGAAATTGTTTATGGAGATTAAAGTTGGTGTGTAAATTTGAGAGTCATTTTAGAAAGTTATGGTGCATTCACACCAAAAGCGACCTGAGCGCCAGCGGTCGCTCAGGTCGCTGGCATCGCGCTGCTTGGCAGCAGCTCCAGCAGGCGCTTGCAGCGGCCAAAGGGGCGGGGCCGGCTGCTGCAGATGTGTCCATCAAGGCTGACACGGCTGTTCACTTTACAAGGATGAACAAATATATCATATATGTCTTCACTTTGTATTATCCATGACTTTCATTACACAATTAAAATAACGCTAATAAACACAGTCAATATAGAGTCCTTTATAAATATGATTTTACTCTCCTGTTGGCACGTAGGACCACTGAGAAATGTAATTGGTGGTAAATAAGTGGGAGCTCTTTAATCGCACTTTCGGAAGCCTGCTTTGTACTGCATCGGCGTATTTGCTGAGGAAACACAGGGACCGGAGCCGTCGGGCCGTCTGGGTCCACAGTGTCCTGCAAACCCGGCAACTCCACGGTGAATTTCACCGGCTCGTACAGCTCCGGGAGAGCCCAGACCTCCGTACCCGAATCCCGGTCTGCAATTAGCTGCTGCTTCGGCAGCGGCGCTGCTCATTTGCATAAAGTTCAGCTTCTCTCAACTTCTACTTGACGCTCTGGTCGCTGGCATCGCGCCGCTCGCTGCAGCCGACGCCCCTGACGCCCTTTGTAGCAAGCGTACATTGAAAATGAATGGCTGCCGGCCGCTTATGACGCTCATGACGCTTTTGGTGTGAATGCACAGTTAGAAAGGAGGTAGGAGACATCAATATGAAAGTTGTCCAGTACAAAGGGACACCTGAAACTGTTCCTGATGTTAGTCCATTTGTTGTTTGGTTCAGATGGAGCTGTCTGACATGGCTTCACATGCTGGTCTTACCTTGGCCAGCCTCGTCCAGAGAGGGCAGGAGCTGGTTGAGAAGCTCCACATCCTAAATGTGGACCGCCAAGAGTTTGCCTGCATCAAGTTCCTCATCCTCTTTAACCCAGGTTAGTGACAACTGATGCTTTTTATCCATTAAGTATCAAATTGGTAAAAAAAAAAAAAAAAAAAAAGAAAAGAAAACAAAAAGAAAAAAGGTCTTGGAGTTTCAAACAGATTTAATGGATTATTTGTAAATTATTCCACAAGTGTATTTAAGCCAAGGGACCTTTCAGTATCTAATAATGCAAACAGCAATCAATCAATCAATCAATTAAATGATGATGATCAATTAATTAAATCTAGTGAAATGTAATCTGTAAGTTCCTTTAATTTGTGTGTTTAAAACAGTGTAAAAAAAATAACTATATGTCTATGAAGGGAGGCATTTATATCTTTCGCCGAGCGTGTGTTGTCCCACACATCTAACACACACACATGCCCATAGCTACAAGGAGCTTCTCACAGGATGCTGATTGGGCTGAAGCTTTCGTGGTTCGGACACAAAGGCATTACTTAATGCCCGATGAGGACTTTCAGGTGATCATGTGATCCTTGTGTGACTGCGTGATATGAGAATCAAGCTGCCGTGTAAGCTAATGTGATTGAGGGCCGAACAAGAACAGTGTATACATACTTCCACATGGAACTACCAAGTTGTGAACTGAAATTGCTTTCTATTAGCTAACAGTTTTTTTTATGCCTCTGCACCAGCGATAGCCACAGCCAGAGGCATGTTATTTTCGCATTAGTCTGTCCATTCCATGCTTGTGAACACAATATCTCAAGAACGCCACAAGGGAATTTCTTCAAATTTGGCACAAATGTTCATTTGGAGTTAACGTTGAATTGGGTCATTTTTGGTGGGCATAGGTCACTTTGATCTTGTTTCTCTCATTCTCATGAACACAATATCTCAAGAACGCCTTGAGGGAATTTCTTCAAATTTGGTCAGTATGACCTCAAAAATATATTTTTGGCTCAAGAATTCATATGCTAATTATGACAAAACTTCACACAAATGTCAAATAGGATAAAATAATGAAGTGGTGACATTTTATATCGAAGAGGTCAAAGGTCAGCTTCACTGTGACATCATAATGTTCTGCATATAACACTTATTCAGCGTCATATCTCGTCAGATATATCATATATCTCGTCATATCTTGAAACTGTGCTGATTGTATAGCTCTTCTGTGTTGCTGGGGTGAAGATGTGTGTGAAGCATCCATGTTTTCACAGACATAGATGTGAACTGTAAGAGAAACCTGACTGTTGTGCAAAGGCATACAACTACAGGGCAGTAATTCCAATTGTTTTTTGTTGTTGTTGTTGTTTTTGTTTTGTTTTTACAGTTGCAGTTTGGTAGGTTTTTGAAACAAAACTACCAGTTTAGGTTTAGGAAAAAATCCTTATTTGGATTAGAATAGTCTGTTTCACAACATGAACCCCGTTTTGTGGTAGAGGGCACTAAAGGCTAACTTCCGCCATGTGCATTTTCCTACAACACTTGTAAGGTGCCCCCAGTTGCCATGCTACGTTTTTTTTTTACAAGTTGTCATTCTTAACCTGGCAGACGCTTGTCAGAGGGCACAGTTTGATGCAGTAGCCAGGTAGCGTATGAAGTGTAAGCTATTGAGAGTGAGGGTTGGACAGGTGAATCATTCAAATACAATGCTTGCATTTTATGTCACTTTCAGGGGGCACACAAAATGTTTCTGAGGGCCTTCACTGGTCCACAGGCTGCACTGCGTTGAACTATGGACCAGAAAAACCAGAGTCTAAAGCCCAGTTGAGACCAAAGATTTGCAACAAGATGAAACTGTTGTAGAATGTTGCAGAGAAAAGTTGCAGCGGTGTGAACTGGCCGGTCTGAGCTCGACTCAAGCCAGCTGACGGTGTTACCTGCATCTCAGCTGGTCAAATCACCGGCGACTGGTTTAAGAATGTAAAGCACGTCTCCTGTTTCAACAGCCAGTCGGCTTGCAGTGAAATCTGCTGGTGAAAATGACCGCAGATGGCGTGGTCGCTTGCTGTGGCAGGTGCCGCTGAGCCCTCGGTTTCTGCTGCTGCTCGCTGTACTGTATATGTGTATGCACCACCCACACACACACACATACAAACACACATACACACATACACGCATTCTCACTGACTGATTAATTGGTGCAAGTTACATATAATATTGTGGCCTATTTATTATGAATACAGTCCATCTGGTGCTCATTTTGTTACTGTTTTTCACCGTTTCATCACTACCACAAATGCAACTGTAGCCAGTATCTCACTATCACTGTCCTCATTCATATTTTAAAGAAGCTACAAATTGTATTCAGCCACAAAATAAGCCTGAAAACCTGGAAATCAGAACAAAGTACAGAGAGTTGTTGGATGGAGATGATACACTGTCTCATCTAGTTGCATTGATGTGAACCGGCAGGTTTTTAGAGCATTGCAGAAAGGCTCATTGCAAATAGTTGCCTGTTTCAGCTCGTCTCATCGCAAATCTTTGGTCTGAACTAGCCTTTCCTAGATCACCCGCTGCACCCTCTCCCTACCATCTTCATGTGGAGGGTACACCACATTGAGTGCTGTCCAAACCAACTAGTGAGGATTGGACGTGGAATTTTAAACTCTTCCAACAGCGAGCCTGCACAGATGCTGACTTACTGACCATGTTAACTGCCGTATTGTGTGCATCATGGAAGACTCGCCATACAAATGAATTTCTGAGACTAACCCTACAAACTTAACCTGTTCAAACCAGACAGACATTTATAGGCCTATTGTCATACAGATGCTAACATCTTAAAGGCTACATTGTATAAAGGATAAAGTATATCCTTCTCTAGTCTCTAGAAAACGGTCATGTTCACTTGATTGTAGTGCTGTATATTTACAACTGTTACAAAAGCCAAGCAGCTTTTAAACATCAGAGTAAAAAGCCAAAAGATGTTTACAAAAAAAAAGCTTAGATGTAAGTTTTATTTCTTTTTATTTATTTGTTTGTTTATCGTGTTATTTATTTCCCTGTGGTTACAAAAAGCTATATTTCTATTTTTCACTGCAGAGAGTGAAATTTGTCCCAAAGGTTGCAGCTGTATTATACCCTACAGCTTAGTGAATGGTGCTTCATTCATCTATGAAGATAACTACAAACAGAGTTGGGCCCAATCCCAATTCCTATCTTAACCCTCAATCTTAATTTTCAAGCTCAACCCTCAATCTCACTAGCCCTCAAAACCAAGTGTTAAGGGCTATCTTGTGACTTCAAAATGGGACATCCCTAAAAGGCAAATACGTCTTAAGACTGTCGGGGGCAGCAATATGCCAAAACTCCGTCCAGTCTGTCACTTTTTTCCAAAACTTTATTTCAATTCTTGTACAAAACAAGCAGTGACAGACATGACCAGAACAAATATGCCAGGGTTAAGAGAAAAGAAAAAGAAATAAAATAAACAAATAGATAAATAAAAAGTTCAGCAGCTCAAACAATTAAATTGTTTACATATTTTCAGAGTCTTTATAGCTTTGGAGTTTGTGGAGTGCTGAATCGTTTCTAAGTATTGCTGCATTTCATTCATAAAAATTTTGAACAAGGGTTTTCTGTTACAAAATTTACTCTTATGAATATGGAATTTCGCTAAGATAATAAATAGATTAATGATATAGAATTGTTTTTGTTTTGAAATGCTGACATCATAAAATCCAAACAACACATCTTTGTACAGTAGTGAAAATAGAACATAAATGTTGCAACGAATATACTCGACAAAATCTTTCCAAAAAGTGACAGTATAGGGGCAGCAAAACAAATGTACAGTTACCAAACAATAATCTTCGACAATGCCGTCTGCAGCTGTGCTGACTTCATATTGAAACAGAATGCTTGATCACTAGGGGAACAGTTGCCGTTGTGACCAAGAATTATGTTATGAATATGAACAGTTCACAAGTTACAAATTACTCACTCCCATAGTTTTTTTTGGAGTCTGCTTGCTTTTTGTAAACTTGTCTTCATTGGTAGCCCTGAAATGAATCACGGCTTGTGTTTTGTCTGGTGGCCCTGAAATGGAACAGAGATAACAACATTACTTTCTTTTATTTTTTGGGGGTACCTGTCAGATATTCATTAAGTTATTAGTTTAGTTTCATGTAGTATTGCAAGTATTATCACAATGAATACTGTAGTCAATATCCAGCAGAATTGGTGAGGCTGTTTACACAGTCACACAAGTGTTATCTGATGACTTTCATCCATGTTAACGTTTCACTCTTTGGATTAGAAGTTGATATTCAACCAAATAACCTGTACCACAACAACCGACGTAACTTATTCAGCAGAAAGTCACCAGATAATACGATCACTAATAGGGATGCACCAAAATGAAAATTTGTGGCCGAAGCCAAATATTATTAAATGCTTGGCCAAATACCGAGTACCGAATACCGAATATCATTGTTTAGTTTTTCATTAATTTTTGCCGATGAACCCGTTCCAGATTAGTGTTGTCACGGTACCAAAATTGGGACCCACTGTGCGATACCAATGAAAATATCATGGTTCTGAGTAGTATCACGATACCACAGCGAAAATGAGGCAGATGTGCCTTTTGTCATTTATGAAAAGATAAATCACTTTTCTATAATACATCAATGATATTTCAATGGAATAAATTACTTATTGACTTATTCATACTTCAAAAACAGCATCAATAAGGGATTAACATAGGGGGGATCAAAATAAAATAAATTAATTAAATTAAAAGTCAACCAGCCACCCTCCTCCCCTTACAGTCCCTTCATGAGTAATGAACAGTCCCTAAAGTGCGGTGAGGTTTGTGGGCCGTTACTGCCAGAAAGAGAGAAATGTGAAAGGCTCGTTTGTCCTCTGACACGTCACATACCTGTGTTCGGCTGGCTCGGCTGTTCACGTACTTCTGGGCAGTCATGACACCAAGAAGAGGATATTATTGGAACCGACTTCTCCGTCGCCCGGTAAGCCTATGGCTGCTGTATTTGACAGGAATACATTAACGTTACTGTCTGCAAGGCCGTAACTACCATTGAGGACACCGAGGTCATGACCTCGGTAATTTTTCCCGACCTAAATGAATGAATAAAATGAAAATAAAAATAAACCATTTCATTTGTGCGGTGAAAGTACGTGGGAGGACCGATGGAAGGTGATTGAATGACTCTCTCTTCTCTGTAATAACAATTATTTAAAAAAGAAAATTCTGGTACTCTTGTTTGATCGACGCAGCTTTCATACAGCTTTGCACACACATTATTCTTAGATGGATTACTCACGAATGCAGGGTCGCACAGAAATGCCACACATATCATATGAAAGTGCAGGACCAGAGCTTTCCGAGGATACCAAACACATCATTGTGCTGTCATCCCATCACGCTATAAATACAGATCAATTGTCTACAAAATAAAAACCTGATGAATTTCTTTACAATCCGTTATACAGATCTTCTTATCAGTCACTTCATATAGTGAGAAATATCGTATCTTACCACGTCTCAGGCTTGTGTGTGTTTCTCCCTGTCTATCCACATTTGTAGTCTGGCTTTCAAGATGCAAATATCTCCATACTGTCCAGTTGATACTCCATCAAACTTTGTATGACAAGACCAGCGCACTTCACCTTTGCGCACCCAGACAACTGTAGCCTAATTATGCATGCGTGACAGGGCCGTAGTCACCATATACATTGAGGGGGACACATCCCCCCCCCAAGATCATGTCGACAAGAAAACGTCCAGAATTTTTTTTTACTGCAAAGTGGCAAATATTATCTTGGAGGAGATCATTGCGCTTGGTTGACTATTTTTCTATTATCTTAGATGTAAATATTGCATGTTTATTTCAAATGAAACACATTTTTGACTTGTGAATGAGTCAATGGAATTTCTTGCAATAATGAAAAAATACTGGCAATCATGTCCGCCTGGCACAAACCACATGTTTTGGACAGCTGTGAAGTGACAGAATGTCCCACCATCATGGTTCTTATATTGCCAGATTCCAGAGAGTCTCCCCTCTTCATATATGGCAGAATATGTCATCTTCCAACTTGCTATGGTGAGATACATGTAAAAATGTAAGAATTTAGTCACACAGATTTGTTTTTTTCATTGATATAAAAATTAATATAATTGACAACTGACAGATGAAGAGAAGTACTTCCTGCTCAAGAATAAGTGGTTCAAACATAATTATAAATACCCACAAACAAAGTTTGGTGAAAGGCAATTACGCTATAGTATGAAGTGGGAAGAGAAACATGATAAGATGGGATTAATCTAAAATGATGTGTGTAGTTCTTTATAGATGTAGCCTCTTAATTTGGCTGTCAAAGTACACCGATTGAAGGCTTTTGATATATAATTGACAAAAATTTCTGACCCCCCCACGTGCACCACAACTAAATGACCTCGGTATTTCAAAAATCCTGCATACGGCCCTGACTGTCTGTGTCTGTGACCCCCGTTCAACCCACATTCGGTGGGATTCGCCTTTCGTTTCTGCTGCTGGTTGAAATCTGTAGGCTGCTCGCACAGCGTGCTGAATGATTTAAGCCTATTTTGCTCACTCAAAACTATTTTTAGTCGCAAATGTGAGTGCCGTGACGGATGGATTGCCACGCTGCCGACATTTTATTCCGCCCGTCATGGCACGCTGTTTGATTGCGTTATCAAAACGCCGCTATTATTCAGCCTGGCTTTTAACTTATTCCACCGAATACCAAATGTGTGTTTTTTTGCAATATTCGGCCGAATATATTCGGTTACCGAATATTCGGTGCATCCCTAATCACTAAAGTTAACCTGCAGCTGTAACGTTACCAGCTGCAGACTCTACGGCTACAGGAGATGACACTGTCCGGTCATCTTACAAAAATGTAGACGCAAACATTTCACATATATTAAAACAACTTAACAACTACATTATCACTGAGAAAAATGACTTTTTGTAACTGAATGACAGCATACTCGGTTATCAGAGAACCAGGGTTACGTGGGACGGGGCAGGCAAGCCGTCACCCACGACCAAAAATATGTGTGTTACGCTACAAAGAGGTCTATAGTCCATAAAATGATGTTAAACTAAGATAATGCAATGGTTATCATAATTTTAAAACAACTATTAACGAAGAAAATACTCATTGATAACTCTGCTTCCTTACGCTTGTCGCCACCATCTTGCATTGACTGAATCGTCTGATTCGGCTGAGCTCGGCGGATGATACGCAAAGGATTCTGGGATAGCACTTATTGCCAAGGCTGGTCCTGGAAAATCTTAAAAGTGAGGGCCATACAGCCCTTATTCTTGACCCTCAACTCAACACTCTGAGAATTGGGACAGCACTAGCACTTCACGGGAGCGCGGATTTTTGAGACTGAGGGTTAAGACTGAGGGTTAAGATAGGAATTGGGATTGGGCCTTACAGTCCATGACAGAATAGGAGTGGGTAGGGTCTGGTTTTGGAGAGGCTTCTAATGTAGTTCCTCAGCCATAGCTGTCAAATACTATGTCCCTCCTCTTGAAGTAGTACTCTCTGATGGCCCAGGAACCATGAAGATGAAACCTGCATTAGTTATTATTTATTAAACTTTGTTCACTGATCAAACACAAACAGCTGTTTCAACCTGTGTACAGCTTCAATTATGATGACTAGTGACATCTAGTGCTTGAGATACAACAAGTGAAGAGGACAATTTGTTTTTGTTAACTATTTGTTTCAAAAAATTATTTTTGGTCAAAAAGCAGCTGTCTAGATAACTCAAGCTGTAACTGTTGTGGTTCCAGGAATGTCATTATTATAGAGCTGTGATGCTAGTTACAGATGAAGAAGAACAATTTAAAAGGAGTGGTAGGCTACTTCTGATATGAAAATGTTTGACAACCTTTGCTCTGTGTAAATTCATTGGTTGTTGCTTTCCCTATGCTCCACCAACCAGATGTGACACCACTCGAAGACCATCAGTTAATAGAGAGTGTGCAGGAGCAGGTTGAAGGAGCCCTGCTCGAGTACACACTGTGCACGTCCTCTCACCCTCCTGGACACTTTGCTCATCTGCTGCTTTGTTTGTCTGAGTTACGCTGTCTCAGCTCCTTCGCCGAAGACTACCTGTATTGCAAACACCTGAGTGGTGAGGTGCCCTGCAACAACCTGCTCACTGAGATGCTCCATGCCAAGCACAGCTGGGCATGAAGACTCAGAGCCTCTTCAGTATTCTTCACATTAGCATACAAAGGCATTAAGCTCTGATCAGTGTCTAATACAATGAGATTACACTTGATATTTTTTGTGCTTTAAAACTGAATTTTAGTAATAAGTTGTACAATAAAACTAGATTGGAAATGGAAAAATGGGATTTGTATTCATTGCGACTACAAGCACTGAGGAGCGTTAAGTAGCAGTGTGTAGGGTTTAGTGGTATCTAGCCATGAGGACTGCAGATTGCAGCCAGCTGAAAGGTCTCCCATGTGCCAAGTGTGAAATCCCAGTTAGGACTCCTTCCGTGTTCGCTGTTCAGGAGGTTTTTAACCAGGAGACAAATTATCTGCAGGGGTATGGAGCTACATTAGGGTCAAATGTTTTGTACTTGAAAAAATAAAATTTGAAACTGAAAATTCATGTGTTGATCTTGAATTTTGAAAAATACAACAATGTATTCAAAATAAAAATAAGTATATGAAACGTTTTTTCAGGTGAAATATAATTTTGATTCACTTTGGTAATTCTTTTGAATTTATTTTCACTTTTCACTTCCATATATATTTTAACATTTGAGGTCTTATTTTTTTCAGTTGCATGTTTTATCTTTTCAGATTCAAATCTTATTTTTTCACTTTCAAATCTTTTTTTTTCTACTTTTAGATCTTTTTTTTTCAGTTTCAAATCTGTTTTTTGTTCAAATCTGTTTTTTGAGTTTCAGACTTTTGACCCTGATGTGGCGTGGGGGGCGCGGCATCAACTGAGAGGGGTGTGGAATCACTGTAGTTTTAGACAGTACTGAGCACCAGTTGTGGTATAAGAGCGATAAATTATGCCAGATTTTGCAGTTCAACAGCCACATTTTAAGTGCTGATGCCCAATATCCACATAGCACTGTGAACGCAGCGTAGTGTCCACTTTGCGATGATGGCGTCCGGTCGGCCGCATCAATCTGCTGGAGCCCATACATCCAGCACACAGGTGAGAAATGTTAATTAAGTTTTGGGAAATCATAACAAATATTAAGGGGTCATTTTTGTGACAACATATTTTTTTTGTGACGTCTTTTAAGTGGCAAATTTGTCAGAGCTGGAAAGAGTGATTGTCCACAGCTCCATCATCACGGCCCTGTTGATGCTTCCTCATCCAGAAAACGTGTCCCCTGGATGAAACCTTTGAGCTTGGGGAAAAGGAAACAATCCTAAAACACCTCCCTACTCACCTGACCTGGCTCCAGGTGATTTTTGTGGCACCAGGAGAGTAGGGAGGTGTTTTAGGATTGTTTCCTTTTCCCCAAGCTCAAAGGTTTCATCCAGGGGACACGTCTGGATGTGGAAGCATCAACAGGGCCGTGACGATGGAGCTGTGAAAATGTATGTTGTCACAAAAACGGCCCCTTAATACTTGTTATGATTTCCCAAAGCTTAGTTAACATTTCTCACCTGTGTGCTGGACGTATGGGCTCCAGCAGATTGACCCGACCGACCGGATGCCATCATGCAAGCAAAACGGACAGTACACTGCGTTCACAGTGCTATGTGGAAATCTGACATATCAGCACTTAAAATGTGGCTGTTCAACTGCAAAATCTGGCATAATTTATCACTCTTATACCGCAATTGGTGCTCAGTACTGTCTAAAACAGATTTCTAAATGGAAGTTTGTCACTGGCATCAATTTCTACACTGCCAAGAACAGACCATGATGGGGCATTTGCATGAGGTCCCGAAGACCACGGATGTTAGTGCATACAGCATGAGGTCCCACAAACCATGATTGTGCATTTGCATGAGGCCCCGAAGACCATGTAAATGAGTGAGTAGCATGATAAGGCGAACAAGGTAAATGGAGATGAACCAGTAGAATTGCAATAATTCACAGCCAACTTGAATAAATGAGTACAGCAGAATATATCCCAGGACCAGCAGATAGAGAATCAGCAGATAGAAATTGTGATTATATAACCAAAATGGAATATTCATGGGTGATACATGATTGAGCATTATAAAAGGATAGGTGAGCAGTTAGCGGATGAGCGGGTGTTCGTGCATGTAGCATGTAGTTAGGGGACCACGGATGACTGAGCAAATGGCATGAGATCACATAGAGCATGGGTATTGTGGGAACGTGTGATAAATGACAGCCATCCTAACCAAACTGAGGCAGACGGAATTGGAATCATATAAACGAGTGCAAGGAAAATAGGACTGAACAACAAGCAAATTTCAGGTCAGCAATGTGCAATAGCAATATGATAACCAAACAGAAATGGCAAATGGCTGATGCATGACTGTGGCTCCATCGAATATGAAGGTGGGCAATAGGACAAACCATAACTGGGATTTGATTGAAGGTAGCAGATGAGAAAACTACAAAACACCACCACCAGCTATATGAATGACTTAGTGAGAATTTGGGATGGAGAAATTTGATTTATGAAACGGTGCTAAAATGGAGCCATACCTAGCTCCCCCCAAAAACCAGTGGGTACTTTGCTACCCGCTCAAAAATTCTGCCCTGGCGATTATCGTGGCAGTTGGGATTATGATGATTGACATAGGGTCACCAATGGCCAGGACAGCTTGAAAAAGGTCAGATGGCCATGCTACTGGTTTTATTTGGTAGAATTTACATAGTTAAGTGTTTCTGTTTGCCCTGGTTTAGCGTGAGTAGGGGAGAGTCTGCTAGCCGCAAGGCTACTTAATGCAATTTAAAATGCCATAGCTTGTGCTAAACATTAGAATGATGCATTTGTGTCTTGAACCAGTCATGTTTAGCAGCACTCCAAGGGGCCCCGCTGCTGACTAGTGTGTTTGAGGAGTAACATTGTGCTGCTGCATGTTTTCAAAAGAGGATAATATCCCTGTCTTTGTATGTTATTTTATTTTTTATTTATTTATTTATTTTTTTAATTTAAATTGCTTGTGACATCTCGAACGTGGCTCAACTTGCGACCCTGTAAATAAAGAGATTAATTTATTTATTTATTTATTTTCCTCCTTATATTGCTCAGCCTTAATAGGTATTACCAACACTGATTGGGAAGTGCAATGCTAGATGCATCTATCTCAACAACAAGTGGATCAAGATTATTACCCAATTAGATGTAGTGGGTCCTATGATAGTGGTCCTATGATAAAGAGTCTGGGTGCCGTGGCTGAAGGCTCAGGCACCCATGGTACTGAGGCGTGAGGTGGGGATGATGAGGAGTCCGGCAGAGGTTGGGCGGAGGGTGCGGGAGGGGGTGTTCCTGAAGGATGCCACAGAGGTAAGTGTGAGAGCACGTGCATACACACGCATGCAAACAAAGCTGTGTTTCCTGAAAGAAAGGGAATGTGAGTAAATACGAGTGCTACGATGATGCGTTTTTAATTGATTGTGCTAGAAGTATATTCTCAGTCACCTGTAAAAAACCCACACTGGAGAATCACTGAAGGGCTTATGATTTGAAATGATACAGGAAGTGTGGTAAGATAGTGGCATGATGCACACGTGAGTTTATTTATTTTTATGAATGAAGACGAAGAGGGAAAAGTTGCTTATCTTAAAACGAATATGATTGAGAACAGAGGGCATAGTGTGCCTGCTTAATATGCTTACTTTGATGAAACCCAGTGAGCCGAAAATCGAAAAACGCGGGCGACAGGAGAATTAAATAAATCACTTCATAAAAATGATGCAGTGATAGCAGCAGTGATCTGCAGCACTGAATGGAGTAGTAGGCTGATCGTATGAGACACACTTAACTTAAACAGTGAGGGCGGCTGATGATCGGATGGCTTGAACCGCAGGCTCTCTTGCCACGAGGGATTCGGGAGCTCCAGGGCTGGAGAGGCTGGAGGCAGAATGAAGCGCTGGTTCGGGGTGGACACCGGCTGCGAGTATAGACCAGTCAGCTGAGAGTGGTGGCCGCTGCATGTGGAGGCCTGTGGTGATGAGGACGATGACGAGGCGGAGGTTGAAGCATATCCAGGGACTGAAGCAAGGTGTGCGTGGAAGCTTGGCCGGAGTAACGGGGGACTGCGCGTGGCAATACGGTTGTACGTATGCAATGTGTCCCGAAGAAACAAATCATGTTACGTGTAGTTTGGGCCCACATCTTAAATCCGTACACGACACTGAGCTTGAGACTCAAGAAGGAAATGGAGGCAGAAGACGCGTGTTGACAATATGACTTCAGTATTAGATTTGTGTGCCCTAGCCCATGCAGTATTACATTCATGCAGTATATCTGCCAGGTCGGATGTGAACCAGGGATTATTATGTCCTTTGATTCGAAATGTACGGAGAGGGGCATGTTTATTTTACAAAACCAATGAAATTTTTGCAAAAATAATCCCAAGCTAATTCAATGTCATCAAACAGAGCAATTCTATCCCAATAAAAATTAAAGCTGCAAGCAGCTGTGATCGGGTCCTCGTTCTCCCACGCCACCGCGGGGGGCCAGCAGCACGCATCACTGAAGTGGTTATGTGCAAACTCAGAGTAAGTTAACCCTGACGTGGTGTGACGTTTCATCTTCCTACTCCAAGAAAACCCCAATGGGGAAGGTTTTTTGAAAATTTCAAGGGGGCACTATAGAGGCATTTTGTCCCCCCCATGGGCAACGGCCCTATCAGATGTAAGAGCTCGCCATTCTTGACCTGTGTATCAATTTTGTGAGGATATGAGGTCGCTGAAGCCATCAAAAAGCCAAATGTATTTGGTGGCGAGGACGGCGCCATAGAGAAAAGCTTTTAATAACAGTTGATCAGCATGGTCTCAGGGGCTGAGGCTGCCGAGCAACCAGGGGCTGCAGGGAGACCCAGAGCAGGCATGGATTGGTGGTGTAAATGTGGGGCTTACTGGCCACTTTATTAGGTACACCTGTGCAATCTAATACAATCCAATACAACAGCTCTGCCACGCATTCTACGTTTGCAAAGCTTTTACATTTTCATCTTTTGTCAGAAAGGTGATTATTCTACTTTATTGTTGAGGTCATAGTGGGTGGTGTTGGTGTACTGGACTGAAATATATTTAAAAGTGTTCCTAATATTTTGTCCCCTTCAATTAGACAACATTAGGAGACCACCCCAATACACCACCACCATTTACTATGACCTAAATAATAAACAAAGTAGAATCACCACTTTCTAGACGATGTCAACAATAACCGAAAATTTATAAGCTTCAGGGGCAAAAATCATTTTATAGTCGTTCTACTGGATTGCATTAGATTAGACAGGTGTATTTCCTCAAATAGTAGCTGGAGCCACTGTAAACAAAAACATAATTTGGGACCAGGCTACAAATAGGGGCAGGCTACTGTTTGAAGGAGGCTTTTAATAAAAGAAAAAAATCACAGCCAAATTTGAAAATACAAATACTGTATTTTTTTTAAATTGAAACAGCAGAAATATTTATGTAAACTTGTCTTTACAGTAAAAAATTTTTTTCTAGTATTACAAATAAAGTACTGTATTATTTACAGTAACAAACTTTACTTTAACAATAAAAATAGTTTTTGGTGTTTTTGTAAATCACCAATATTTACTATTTAATACAGCACAGTGTACTAGTTGTCCTGCCTTGAATCAGTGAATCATCTCATCCTCTGTCCCATCTGCAGCCACCGTGATGCCACACACCTAACAAGACAACATACCACAAATTAATTTTAAAACTAGGCTACATTCATAATTATGAGTTTTTGTCTCACATTTTTGATTTGGAATGGCGATTTTTTCCCATTACTGGTGAAAATGGGCTTCCATAGATAAAAAGATGGTTACGGTAAAAATATCAGTGCCAGAGGCGGTCCTGGCTAGTTTTACACCCTGGGTGAACCATACCTCGGCGCCCCCCCCCCCCAACCCACCACCTCTCCCCACCCTCCACGGTACGATACCAGTGAAAGTATCACGGTTCTGAGTAGTATCATGAAACCACGGCAAGAATGAGGCAGATGTGCCTTTTGTCATTTATAAAAAGATAAATCACTTTTCTATAATACATCACTGATATTTCAATGGAATAAATTACTTATTGACTTATTCATACTTCAAAAACAGCATCAATAAGTGATTAACCCTATGGACCCTAGGCGTTTTTGGGGTATTTTTTTTCAGGACAATGTGGGCTATCCAGATTTGCCATCATTTCATGTCCTTCTATGTGCCTGTATTTTATATAAATTTTTATATCAATGAAAAAAACAAATCCGTGTTACTAAATTCTTACATTTTTACATGTATTTCACCATAGCAAGTTGGAAAAAGACATATTCTGCCATTTATGAAGAGGGGAGACTCTCTGGAATGTGGCATTATAAGAACCATGATGGTGGGACATTCTGTCACTTCACAGCTGTCCAAAACATGTGGTTTGTGCCAGGCGGACATGATTGCCAGTATTTTTTCATTATTGCAAGAAATTCCATTGACTCATTCACAAGTCAAAAATGTGTTTTATCTGAAAGAAACATTTAATATTTACATCTAAGATCATAGAAAAATAGTCAACCAAGTGCAATGATGTCCTCCAAGATAATATTTGCCACTTTGTTAGCAGTAAACAAAAATTTGGGCACTGGGAGGGGGGGGGGGGGGGGGGCACGTGTCTCCCTCAATGTATATGGTGTCTACGGCCCTGTCATGCATGCATAATTAGGCTACTGTCGTCTGGGTGTGCAAAGGTGAAGTGCGCTGGTCTTGTCATACAAAGTTTGATGGAGTATCAACTGGACAGTATGGAGATATTTGCATCTTGAAAGCCAGACTACAAATGTGGATAGACAGGGAGAAACACACGCAAGCCTAAGACGTGGTAAGATACATATTCCTCACTATATGAAGTGACTGATAAGAAGATCTGTATAATGGATTGTAAAGAAATTCGTCAGGTTTTTATTTTGTAGACAATTAATCTGTATTTATTGATGGGATGACAGTACAATGATGTGTGTGGTATCTCTGCTCCTGCGCTTTCATGTGATATGCGTGACATTTCTGTGCGAGCCTGCATTTGCCAGTCAAAATTAAATCAAAAAATAAAATAAAATTCAACCAGCCACCCTCCTCCCCTGACAAGTAATGAGCAGTCCCTAAAGTGCAGTGGGGTTTGTGGGCCATTACTGACATAAAGAGAGAAATGTGAATGGCTCGTTTCTCCTCTGATACACCACATACCTGTGTGCCGCCACTGCTCGGTTAGTCTGAGCAGGCGGAAGTTCGCTGCAGAGATCAGCCTCTCATTGGGCGGAACGAGCCACCCGCTGAAGTCCCGCCCTACCACCTCCGGTTGTGTAGCAGTTTTCAACCGTTTTCAACACATCCTTTACTAACTTTTGCGGTGTTTGATCTTGTGGGGATGTAGCCATTTTTCTGCCATGGTTCGTGTCCTGTAGGTGATATTTTTGTGGGCATGTTACACCAAAACCTGTTTCCCCCCAGCAATATTTTTGCAAGCGCACCTTGCTGTGGCACCGCCCAGAACGACTGTGATTGTTTGAAAGAAGTACAAGCAGCCGGGGTGTTTTTTTCTCCAATCTCAAAGTGAGAGTCGACCCAGCCAGACCTTTCTTTTCTTGAGAAAGGTCTGGTGAGCGAGACTACTGCTCGGTTGTCCAGGTACTACTGGGCAGTCATCACACCAACGAAAGAGGAAATTACTGGAACTGGAGACGGGCTTGTGTGTCACCGGTAAGCCGTTATCTTGCGTTTGTCAGCTGCTCTCATGTTCCCTCCTTTTGTGAAGGTCTTGTTGCCGTCCTCTGCATACCAGGCGTCATATGCTCCGCGGCGTATTGCCCGACATTTGCTCAGAATATTTCACAACGTCTAGCTTTAAATGAACACTGAAGTTGCGTCTTGTTGTGATCTTATCTGTTAACAATCAGCTGAGAGTGCGCAACTGCGCATGTGCGGTCTCTTGTTTTTATGACGGTAGCGTCAGGAGCAGCCAAAGATCACCTGGTGGCAAGATAGTTATCTACCAGTGTTCATAAACAAAAGAATATTGGTCATGGCCGAAATAAAGATAAAGATAAAGATAGATAATAATTATGTACAGTTAATGCGTTCAAGGTCTTCTGACTCTTTAAAAGTTGACATGGTGTCTGTAGCTCAAAGTATGAGGGACAAGAAGAGGTTGAAAGTCGATGAGTTTTGAAGAGGATTTGAAGATTTTCCAATTTACTTCCATTCACACTAATTAGACTGCCACCAGAACGCCACCTATTGGCTGATTTGCACAGAATTTTGCACAAACTCTCATCAGGCCATGGAACACAATCAGCAAAAGTATTGTGTAATCGGACTGTATTTGGTCAAGATATGAAAGTCTGTTTTGAAAACAATGTGCAGGAATTTGTTGTTTTATATTTTGGGCGTTTTTTGGACAAAAAATTCAAAATTCTTTTAATAACTTTTTGTCAGAAGGGTCCACAGATGCTTCTTGCAAAGTTTGGTGCAAATCAGTCAAATCGCCTAGGAGGAGTTCGAAAAAGTACGTTTTTCATTTGTTGCGATTTAGCGAATGCAAAGTTACTGCGAAAGTGGGCGTGGCTTACACCACACAATTCAGCTGAATTCAGAGAACACGTAAATAGAAGGTTTAACAATGTGTGACATGTTATGTGGGAGTTGTGGGCCAAAAACGCTTTTGCATTGAAAATAGCGCCACTTGCTGGTGATTTTTGGTGTGTGAGTTACAGGGGCCAGTCTATACCACCCCTATCAATTTTATTTCCATAAGTGTTATGGTGTTGGCACAGTGCCAAACATTAAATTAGACGGCCACCAGAGCGCCACCTAGTGGCGGATCGGTTAGTCCTTCATCAGATATCCTCAGGAGGGCATTGACAATAATTATACTAAGTATCGTGTTAATCTGTCCAACCAATGTTGAGATATAAAATACTTCAATTTAAAGAGCGCCACCTGGTGGTCATCACCTGATATTTTGCACAGAGCCTCAGGGGCTCATGGGGAAGTAGTAAACTGAGTTTCGTGTCATTTGGATACACTAATGTGGAGATATGCAGCACTTCTTGTTTAAAACGAAATCTGCAGGAAGTTGTGATTTAATAACTTCATTATTCTTTGGAATATCGAAATTCTTTTAACAACTTTTTGTCAGAAGAGTCCACAGATGCTGTGTGCAAAGTTGCAAATCGGTGAAATTGCCTAGGAGGAGTTCGAAAAAGTAGGTTTGCGACATTTTGCGAATTTTCTGAAAAAAAAAAAAAACGTAGGCAGAAATGGGCGTGGCCTATATCAGGAGATTCAGCACAATTCACTGAACATGAGGATATAAGATTTTTGAATGTGCCACAAAGTATATGGGACTTCTGACCCAAAACGCACTTTCCTTGATTATAGCGCCACCTAGCGGTGGAAATTCAGGACGACAATAGATTATAAAATTTTTCGCCAGACCAAACGGGTGCGCCAAATTTGCTGCGTTTTTGAATTTGGGAAAGGGGCCAAATTGGCGATTATATTCTCGTAAGAATAATAATAATAAATTAAAGCTGCAAGCAACTGTGATCGGGCCCTCGCTCCCCCATGTAACCGCGGGGGCCTGAAGCACGTGGGGGCTGTGGCGCGAAGCGAGAAGGGAGAAAAAACCTGGTAGGAGCGAAAAAACACAATGTTTCGTTCATCCACCAGGTGGCGCTACGAGCGTAACCAGATGTGGGCAGGTGCGTTCAGGGGTGGACCATCATCACACGTGAAGTTTCGAGCAAACCTGACAATGTCAATGTATAATATGGCATTTCCTGTTTCCACAAGGGGGCAGCATGAGCGTAACCAGATGTGGGCAGGTGCGTTCAGGGGTGGACCGTTATCACACATGGGAAGTTTCGAGCAAATCTGACAATGTCAGTGTATAATAGGGCATTTCCTGTTTCCACAAGGGGGCGGCATGAGCGAAACCAGATGTGGGCAGGTGCATTCAGGGGTGGACCCTCATCACACATGTAAAATTTCGAGCAAATCGGACGGTATATGAAGGATTTATACCAAGTTGATGTTCCGTGGCGAAGGATGAAAAGTCGCCACTGCTGCGGCCTGCAACATGACAGGACACGTGTGTCACTGTGGAGATTCATCAACTTGATCGTCATGTGGCCACAAAATGGAGTTGATAGATCAGGAGCTTGAGGTTGGCGTTTGTCAGTGTAAAAGATGGCATTTCCTGTTTCTACAAGGTGGCACCATGAGCAAGATTGCCTTCGAGCATATGGAGGTGTTGAGGGCGGGGCTCTTATCATGTACAGAAATTTTGAAGCAGTTTGGATGAATTATGTGGGAGAGAGAGCTGCTTGAATATGCAAGGCGATGTTCCTACTCCAAAAAAAAAAAAACCCTGTGGGGAGGGTTTTTTGAAAATTTCAAGGGGGCGCTATAGAGGCATTTTGTCCCCCTCATGGGTGACGCTCCTATCAGATGCACGCCAAAATGACAAGTCAAAATCAAAATGGCCGACTTCCTGTTTGGAGTAGACCATTGGTGCCAGAGACTTTTATGTGCGTCTGTACAACATACACATGTGTACCAATTTTCATGTTCAAACCTTATGGGGAGGGGGTTTTGAAAATTTCAAGGGGGCACTATAGAGGCATTTTGTCCCCCCCATGGGCGACACCCCTATCAGATGTAAGAGCTTGCCATTCTTGACCTGTGTATCAATTTTAATGAGGAGATGAGGTCATTCAAACCATCAAATTGCCAAACGTATTTAGGGGCGAGGGATCGATAGTCGCCAAGCCGCCACATGGACACCATTAGACGTAGCTTCACAGCGTTCATAAGGTAGCTTAACCAACTTGTTCTGCATGCATTAGAAGTGGTATGAAGTTGATGCGGTCAAGTTTGTGGCATCAGTACATGTTAAAGTAAAAACTGGTCACTTCCTGTTACCACCAGGGGGCGCTATGAGTAAGATGGGATATTAACATATCGGGGCATTCGGGGCAGAGCCATCATCATGTCCAACAAGTTTGAAGTTGCTGAGATCAAGTATGTGGGCGGAAGAGTCGTTCAAAATTCGATGGCAAGAAAACAAAAAGTCGCCAAAATTTGTCACGTCCTAGCGGCCACGCCCCTTGACATAGAGAAAAGCTTTTAATAACATTTGATCAGCATGTTCTCAGGATGATCTGTACCAACTTTGAAGTCGATAGGACGAAATCCCTAGGACAAGTTCGTTGAAATGTAAGTTGTGGAAATCGCCGTAACGAAAACATTCAAAACAAAATGGCCGACTTCCTGTTGGGATTTCACCATGACGTCATGAGACTTTTTTGTGCGTCTCGGTATGATACATGTGTGTATCAAATTTCGTTTGCCTACGACAAACTAACCCCAATGGGGAGGGTATTTTGAAAGTTTGTAGGGGGCGCTATTTCAGCATTTCGCGCCGACCACGTGCAACCGCCCAAAAATATCGAATTTTGGATGTGGCCGGACGAATGTGGAAAGTTAGAAGCATTTTTAAATTTGGGAAAGGGGCGAAATTGGGGCACGAAATGTTGCAAGAATAATAATAATAATAATAATTAAAGCTGCAAGCAGCGATGAACGGGCCCTCGCACCTTCACGCAACTCGGGGGGGCTGGCAGGACGTCTTCTGACGTGTCAGTTCATTTTTGTCAAAGTTGGACATCGCATGCAGGAGTGACTGGTAAATGTCTGGTAAAAAGTACTTCCTTTCACCACTAGGTGGCGCTATGACTATCACAGAATATTGTCATATAAATGTGTTCAGGGTGGGACAAATATCAATCATGTCAAGTTTGATGGACAACAGACCATTTACTCCAAATTTATAGCAATTTCCTGTTTCATGGCGAGACATCAAAATTAAACCCTCTGCTGCACACGTAGACACTAATGATATGTTATGATATGTTTGTGAACCAATATAGACCACAGCATTGAAATTTCAGGTTAATCCAAAGATAAGTGTCTGATAAGAAGTACTTCCTTTTGACACTAGGTGGCGCTATGATTATCAGGAAATACGGTAATGAAAATGTGTTCAGGGCGGGACTAATATGAATCATGTGAAGTTTGGTGGAGATTGGACCATTTATGCCAGAGCTACAGCAATTTCGTTTTTCATGGCGAGACCTCAAGATTCAACGCTCGACAGCGGGCGCGTCATTCAACATTGGGCAAATCCTGTGATAACTTTTGGTCACAACGTAGTCACGCTTACATACACCAAGTTTGGAGCCAATCTGATTAAATCTGTAGGACAAGTTCGTTAATTTACAAACCCTGGAAATGGGCAAAAACACACAAAAGTGGCACAAGTAAATTCAAAATGGCCGACTTCCTGTTGGGTTTGGAGCATTGCTCCAAGAGACTTTTTTGTACGTAATAGAGTGTTACAGGTGCCTACCAAGTTTCATACATGCAGGTCAAAGCAGCTTTGGGGGCTGCATAATTGAAATATTCTAGGGGGCGCTGTTGAGCCATCTTGGTGCATCAAAGCACAAAAATCACATCAGACAACAGGACTTGTGACCTGTGATGTGTATGCCACGTTTGGTGAGTTTTCAAGCATCCCTTGTCCCTTCAAAACAACATCGTGTTTGATGCCGAACAAGGCGGCGCCACGGTGACAGCGTTTGATGAAAACTAACAAGCTTCATTGTCTAAGGACTTAGACCAGCAAGTCTGAGGTGGGTCTGATTAACCTGCTAGAAGCGGGACATCAAAGAATGTATAAAGTAGCTTTCTGTTGCCAGAAGGTGGCGCTATTGCTGTGATTCAAAATTCCTCTGTAGATGTGTTCAGGGCTGGACTGTCATGATATGTGTGAAGTTTTGGCAAGATATTCCCACGTGGAGTCAAGTTACAGCAACGTTTATCATCACGGCGAAACATCAAAGTTCGCCACCAGGCCATGGCCACGCCCTTCGACGAAAACTCACAGTTTCCACAATAAAGCATTATCAACATCTTATGACTTTTTTCACCAAGTTTGAAGTGGATCTGTTCAAGTCTGTAGGAGATGTACATTAAAGTCTAAAACATGACATTCCCGTTGCCAGTAGGGGACGCTATGTTTATCTCTAATTATTGACATGTAGATGTGTTCAGGGTGGGACTGTCATCAATCCTGTTAAGTTTGGCCAAAATTGGACCATGTATGCTGGAGTTATAAACTACTTCCTGTTTAGTAGCGAGACCCCTAACTTTGACGCCATCCCACAGTCACACGCATTGACGAAAACTCAAGCTTTTGATAACTTTTCATCTTCAAGGTCTTGGGATGCGACAGACCAAGGTTTGAAGTCGATCGGATGAAATCTCTAGGACTAATTCGTTCATTTATGACTCCTGGAAATGGCCAAAAATGCACCAAAATTGCACAGTAAATTCAAAATGGCCGACTTCCTGTTGGGTTTAGAGGATGCCTCCTAGAGGCTTTTTTGTAGGTCCTGGAGCGTTACATGAGCCTGCCGAGTTTCATACATGTAGGTTAAACTAGCTTCAGGGGCTGTTTCCTCAAACTTTTGTAGGGGGCGCTACTGAGCCATTTTTTGGAACCCGCACACGAGACCCTTAAAATATCAAATTTTTCACCACTTCTGAGATGTGTGAAAAGTTTCATGAGTTTTCGGGTATGTTAAGCCTCCCAAAAAGGCAATTTATTTGGAGGAAGAAGAATAATAATCATAACTAGAGAAGCAATTTCTGAAGAAATTATGGTGTGAATGCTGAGCTGAAGCCACGCTGCAATGCTGCCTTGAATACAATAAAGTTTGAATGATTTGAATGTTTGAAAGTTTGTTGAAAAGCTGACGCCACACTCAATAGCTGCCTATTATAAAATAAAGTTTGAATGATTTGAATATTTGAATGTTTTACTGAGATTTATGAAATCCAATATGGCCGCCACCTAGTGACGCCTCAATATGCAAATTAGATGAGTTACTTTACTCCCATCAGATTCCTCTTCCTTTATTTTGAGGATGAGATGACAAAAACAGCACAAAACAAAAGAAATGTACTGTGTAAACATGTTAAAAATGCTGTTTTACTGAGATTTATGAAATCCAATATGGCCGCTGCCTAGTGACGCCACGATATGACAAATACAGCTTCAGAAGAACAACAATTCACCAGAAAATCCATCAAAAACAAAGACAAACAAGGATTACAGTGGACAACAGTTACCACAAGAGCAGATACAAGGGCAGGAGGAGGAGGATGCTAGCCCTGCTAGGCAGTGATATACATCCAAGGTACTGAAGAGCACCCATCCACTTTTAAATGGAGACAATGTATCTGTAACAAAAACGTTAAGAGGAACTGGAAAATCCTGAAAATTCATTTTTTGCCACACATTTCTGATCAGTCTAATCAGTTAGCTAAGTTGAGCTAACATTAGCATTGGCAGTTAACAGTAAGGATTCCATTAACAGCTGGGACAAGCATTATCAGTTACTTCATTCAAACAAGGCTCAGTGAGAACCAATCAAGAAGCTAGAAGTAATCTGACCAATCAGAGTGCTGTATACAAACAGCCCCACCAGCATGAGCCAATCAGAGACACTCCCCCACTGCTCAACTGTAAGTAACTACCACCCAATCCACTACCCTCCTGAGATAAAAAATGAATCTCAGAGAAAGGAGTTTAAACAGAAGCTGATGGAAGAAAAACCTGAGACAGACTGTTTGTTGATCTTTATAAAAATGGAGAGGTCAGCAACCTAATATTTTATTCTGGACACCCCAGTGCATGGCACAGTGCCATCATTCTACATCACCACTCTGCAGAAAGAAAAGGCATCTGTAATGGATGGAAGCTGCAGATTAAAGAGAGTGAGGACCCAGATACAGTGATGACAACTATCAACATCTACAAAACTGGGAAGATTATGGTACAAGGCAACTTAAAGAACTTCCAGTATGAATTTCAAACCTTGAAAACATTAGCAGGAGCACAGAAAGAAAAACCTGGCCCTGCTGTCATTCTTCCTCTAGATCTCCACAGACAGTGTCATCACCTCCCTCACCAACACACAGCAGCCTAGCAGAGGACCTGACCTGCAGGACCCTGCTCATACATACCACCATGACTGAAATGAGAGATAAGCTTGCACATATGGAAAGTGAACTAGTGCAACTTCAGGAAATTTCCCTCCAGACAAACTCTCTTAGAGAATTGAACAAAGCCATCCACCTGCAACTGTCAACAATGAAGTCACAATATGAACAGACCCAGACCCAGCTAAAAGAACTGCAAGATGACAGAGACACATGCAGGAAAGAGTTGGCCATACTAAACAAACTGCTGAGAGAAATACAGCAAGAGAACACTAACAACAAGAAAGAGATATTTTTACTGGCTGAGAAGCTAAGAGAGAAAGAGGCGACAATTAACAGTCTCAACAAGCAGCTACAACATCCTACTACCCCAAACCCACACCCCGATGAACCACAAACTCTCACCAATCCACCGGCTGCCTCTCCTGACCTGAAGCAACCACCAGAAACACAGACAAACCTCAGTTCACCCAGCGAGCAGCAACACCCATCAGAGCAATCGTCACCTCACCTTGATCAGCAAAATTCGGACATTGTTCTTCTTATAGACTCTAATGGGAAATTCTTGGATGAAAAAAGGCTGTTCCCAAATCATAGCGTGACCAAACTCAGGTATCCCACCACTAACAAAGCCCTTGACCTGCTATCCGAACAACATCTTGGCAGCCCGAGCCACATCATAATCCATACAGGAACCAATGATTTGAGAGCCCAGCAGGAACGGTTGCAACATCACTAAGAGCAGTGATTAATAAGGCCAGCAACACTTTTCCAAACACAAAGATTGTCATGTCCACTCTGCTCCCAGAAAAGACTTCCATCCTAAAACAATTTTAGGAATTAACGCCAGTATATCAAGAGACTGTGCTCTCAAACCTAATGTATATCTGGCCCATCACCCAAACATCAGTGTGGACAGCCTCTATGACCAAGTACACCTCAAAAAGGAAAACATTTCTGTCTTTGCCAAAACACTGAAAGATGCTGCACTGGGTCGCATCCCCACATCAGGCAACCAAAACAACAGAGAGAACAGAACACAGATGGCACCGACCAGGACACAAGGACCAGCACACCGGAGACAAGAAAGGAGAGGTCCACCAAGACCACCACACCAGAACCCACAACACCGCCCTTCACACCACCCAGGACATGGAACAACTGGAGAGCCCCCAGAGCACCACCAAGGAACTCACCCCAGACCCCCACCCCAACGCAACCCCCCAGTACCCCCCCCCCGACCCCTGCCATACCCACCCCCACTTCTAATCCCACGTTCATGCCCACCTCACCTTGACCCCTCACCCCCTCCCAGGAGTGACACTAATGTCACTGCACGACCTCCACAAACATGGCAGCAAGACCTCCACCCACCAGCACCATCACAGACTCATAGGAGAAGCTACGCTGAAGCCCTCACTGGTCCTCCAAGCTCCCATGACATGATGGACATCAGACAAATGCTTACACTCATCTGCACTCGCCTTACAGACCAGGGGCCGTGGTGAACCCACACACCCACACACACAAAATATATTACTATTACTATATGTTATTGTTATAAGCTACTGTTAAATTTTATTTTTTATTTCTTTATTTTTATTTCTCTGTTTACGAATTCTATTAACCGATCAATATTCACTAATATCAATGCAACTATATGTTATTAATACTGTTTATGTAAACCAATTCTATACATAAAATAATTTATTAATCCAAAAAAAAAAGAGAGAAAGAAAAGAAAGCATTTTCACTTTGTATAAAAACAACAACTAATTCAATAATTAACACTGTAGCATGACACGATATGAATCCTTTGTCATCAGCCAATGGAACATCCAAGGGTTGAGATCATCAGCTTTTGGACTTAAAAGTAATAACTCCAAGTTTACTGATGAGCTCAAACACTCAGACATTATCATTTTAATGGAGACGTGGGACAGAGGAGACTTACCACCAGTTGTCCTCCAGGCTATGGGGAGTTGACAGTCAATTCAAGAAAGCTTCCTGGTGTAACACAAGGAAGGAGCTCAGGGGGAATACTTATCTGGTTCAAAGCTGAATATACAAATTCTATTGAACTTGTTAAAGAAGGTGAAAATTATATATGGCTTAAGTTAAAGAAAGACCTGACCTCCAACACCCAAAACATCTATCTATGTGCAATCTATATCCCTCCAGCTGAATCTCCCTACTTTAATGATCAAACCTTTACTGATCTAGAAGGTGACATCAGTCATTTCCAAACTCAAGGAAATGTCCTAATTATAGGTGATATGAATGCACGCACAGCAGAAGAAACAGATAGTATAAGTACAAAGGGAGACAGATACATGAATAACAAAACTAACACCTGTCTAACTCTTCCCCCGAGGAATAATTATGATAAAATGACAAACAAAAATGGGAAAGAACTACTGCAGCTCTGCCGGGCCCTCAGTCTGTACATAGTCAATGGTCAGGTAAGAGGGGACTCCTTTGGCCATTACACCTACAGTTCTTCTCTTGGCAGTAGCACAGTAGATTATGCACTAACAGATTTGGACCCTTTCTCTTTTAGAGCATTCACAGTTGGGCAACAAACCCCTTTTCAGACCATAACCAGATCAGACTATATCTAAAAAGAACACACTCTAACCAACCATGCCCAAATCCCAGTAAATTATACAATATAACAACTCACTACAGATGGGAGCAAAACAGACTCACTGAATACCAGGAAGCAATGAGTAGCCATGAAACTATTTTATAGTTTAGAGTATTTAAACTCTGTCCTGGCCCATACATATCCATGCAGTAAAGAAGGAGTAAATATAGCCACAAACCACATCAACAATATATTTTATCATGTGGCACAACAATCTAACTTACCCTTCCTAAAACCAAAATAAAAAAAGGGACAACAAGAAAAATGGTTTGACTCAGAATGCAAAAATATGAGGAAAAACTAAGACAACTATCTAACCAAGAGCACAGGGCTCCAGAAAATCAGGAGCTACATATACACTATAGTGACCTGCTCAAACAATATAAACAAACATTGAGAACTAAAAGAAAACACCACCTTGAAAACCAGGTGAACTTAATTGAAGAATCAATAAACTCAAACAGTTTCTGGGACCACTGGAGGACCTTAAACTATAATAAAAATAATAATAATCTAGCCATTCAAGATGGAGATATCTGGATAAAGCACTTTAAAGAATTATACCAACAAACAAGTAACACACCTGAACAAGACCAAATAGAAGAAAAATTAAGCCAGTGAGAAACAATAATCAAAGACTACCAAAACCCATTAGACTATGAAATTACTGAAAAAGAATTAGGCCATAAACTGAAAACCCTAAAGTGTAAAAAAGCCAGTGGACCTGATGGCATACTAAATGAGATGCTTCAACACACAGACTCCTGTTAAGTTTGGCCAAAATTGGACCATGTATGCTGGAGTTATAAACTACTTCCTGTTTAGTAGCGAGACCCCTAACTTTGACGCCATCCCACAGTCACACGCATTGACGAAAACTCAAGCTTTTGATAACTTTTCATCTTCAAGGTCTTGGGATGCGACAGACCAAGGTTTGAAGTCGATCGGATGAAATCTCTAGGACTAATTCGTTCATTTATGACTCCTGGAAATGGCCAAAAATGCACCAAAATTGCACAGTAAATTCAAAATGGCCGACTTCCTGTTGGGTTTAGAGGATGCCTCCTAGAGGCTTTTTTGTAGGTCCTGGAGCGTTACATGAGCCTGCCGAGTTTCATACATGTAGGTTAAACTAGCTTCAGGGGCTGTTTCCTCAAACTTTTGTAGGGGGCGCTACTGAGCCATTTTTTGGAACCCGCACACGAGACCCTTAAAATATCAAATTTTTCACCACTTCTGAGATGTGTGAAAAGTTTCATGAGTTTTCGGGTATGTTAAGCCTCCCAAAAAGGCAATTTATTTGGAGGAAGAAGAATAATAATCATAACTAGAGAAGCAATTTCTGAAGAAATTGCGGGTGTGAATGCTGCGAGCTGAAGCCACGCTGCAATGCTGCCTTGAATACAATAAAGTTTGAATGATTTGAATGTTTGAAAGTTTGTTGAAAAGCTGACGCCACACTAAATAGCTGCCTATTATAAAATAAAGTTTGAATGATTTGAATATTTGAATGTTTTACTGAGATTTATGAAATCCAATATGGCCGCCGCCTAGTGACGCCACAATATGCAAATTAGATGAGTTACTTTACTCCCATCAGATTCCTCTTCCTTTATTTTGAGGATGAGACGACAAAAACGGCACAAAACAAAAGAAATGTACTGTGTAAACATGTTAAAAATGCTGTTTTACTGAGATTTATGAAATCCAATATGGCCGCTGCCTAGTGACGCCACGATATGACAAATACAGCTTCAGAAGAACAACAATTCACCAGAAAATCCATCAAAAACAAAGACAAACAAGGATTACAGTGGACAACAGTTACCACAAGAGCAGATACAAGGGCAGGAGGAGGAGGATGCTAGCCCTGCTAGGCAGTGATATACATCCAAGGTACTGAAGAGCACCCATCCACTTTTAAATGGAGACAATGTATCTGTAACAAAAACGTTAAGAGGAACTGGAAAATCCTGAAAATTCATTTTTTGCCACACATTTCTGATCAGTCTAATCAGTTAGCTAAGTTGAGCTAACATTAGCATTGGCAGTTAACAGTAAGGATTCCATTAACAGCTGGGACAAGCATTATCAGTTACTTCATTCAAACAAGGCTCAGTGAGAACCAATCAAGAAGCTAGAAGTAATCTGACCAATCAGAGTGCTGTATACAAACAGCCCCACCAGCATGAGCCAATCAGAGACACTCCCCCACTGCTCAACTGTAAGTAACTACCACCCAATCCACTACCCTCCTGAGATAAAAAATGAATCTCAGAGAAAGGAGTTTAAACAGAAGCTGATGGAAGAAAAACCTGAGACAGACTGTTTGTTGATCTTTATAAAAATGGAGAGGTCAGCAACCTAATATTTTATTCTGGACACCCCAGTGCATGGCACAGTGCCATCATTCTACATCACCCCTCTGCAGAAAGAAAAGGCATCTGTAATGGATGGAAGCTGCAGATTAAAGAGAGTGAGGACCCAGATACAGTGATGACAACTATCAACATCTACAAAACTGGGAAGATTATGGTACAAGGCAACTTAAAGAACTTCCAGTATGAATTTCAAACCTTGAAAACATTAGCAGGAGCACAGAAAGAAAAACCTGGCCCTGCTGTCATTCTTCCTCTAGATCTCCCACAGACAGTGTCATCACCTCCCTCACCAACACACAGCAGCCTAGCAGAGGACCTGACCTGCAGGACCCCTGCTCTCATACATACCACCATGACTGAAATGAGAGATAAGCTTGCACATATGGAAAGTGAACTAGTGCAACTTCAGGAAATTTCCCTCCAGACAAACTCTCTTAGAGAATTGAACAAAGCCATCCACCTGCAACTGTCAACAATGAAGTCACAATATGAACAGACCCAGACCCAGCTAAAAGAACTGCAAGATGACAGAGACACATGCAGGAAAGAGTTGGCCATACTAAACAAACTGCTGAGAGAAATACAGCAAGAGAACACTAACAACAAGAAAGAGATATTTTTACTGGCTGAGAAGCTAAGAGAGAAAGAGGCGACAATTAACAGTCTCAACAAGCAGCTACAACATCCTACTACCCCAAACCCACACCCCGATGAACCACAAACTCTCACCAATCCACCGGCTGCCTCTCCTGACCTGAAGCAACCACCAGAAACACAGACAAACCTCAGTTCACCCAGCGAGCAGCAACACCCATCAGAGCAATCGTCACCTCCCCTTGATCAGCAAAATTCGGACATTGTTCTTCTTATAGACTCTAATGGGAAATTCTTGGATGAAAAAAGGCTGTTCCCAAATCATAGCGTGACCAAACTCAGGTATCCCACCACTAACAAAGCCCTTGACCTGCTATCCGAACAACATCTTGGCAGCCCGAGCCACATCATAATCCATACAGGAACCAATGATTTGAGAGCCCAGCAGGAACGGGTTGCAACATCACTAAGAGCAGTGATTAATAAGGCCAGCAACACTTTTCCAAACACAAAGATTGTCATGTCCACTCTGCTCCCACGAAAAGACTTCCATCCTAAAACAATTTTAGGAATTAACGCCAGTATATCAAGAGACTGTGCTCTCAAACCTAATGTATATCTGGCCCATCACCCAAACATCAGTGTGGACAGCCTCTATGACCAAGTACACCTCAAAAAGGAAAACATTTCTGTCTTTGCCAAAACACTGAAAGATGCTGCACTGGGTCGCATCCCCACATCAGGCAACCAAAACAACAGAGAGAACAGAACACAGATGGCACCGACCAGGACACAAGGACCAGCACACCGGAGACAAGAAAGGAGAGGTCCACCAAGACCACCACACCAGAACCCACAACACCGCCCTTCACACCACCCAGGACATGGAACAACTGGAGAGCCCCCAGAGCACCACCAAGGAACTCACCCCAGACCCCCACCCCTACTCAACCCCCAAGTACCACCACCACCACCACTGCCATACCCACCCCCACTTCTAATCCCACGTTCATGCCCACCTCACCTTGGCCCCTCACCCCCTCCCAGGAGTGACACCAATGTCACTGCACGACCTCCACAAACATGGCAGCAAGACCTCCACCCACCAGCACCATCACAGACTCACAGGAGAAGCTATGCTGAAGCCCTCACTGGTCCTCCAAGCTCCCATGACATGATGGACATCAGACAAATGCTTACACTCATCTGCACTCGCCTTATAGACCAGGGGCCGTGGTGAACCCACACACCCACACACACAAAATATATTACTATTACTATATGTTATTGTTATTGTTATAAGCTACTGTTAAATTTTATTTTTTATTTCTTTATTTTTATTTCTCTGTTTACGAATTCTATTAACCGATCAATATTCACTAATATCAATGCAACTATATGTTATTAATACTGTTTATGTAAACCAATTCTATACATAAAATAATTTATTAATCCAAAAAAAAAATAGAGAAAGAAAAGAAAGCATTTTCACTTTGTATAAAAACAACAACTAATTCAATAATTAACACTGTAGCATGACACGATATGAATCCTTTGTCATCAGCCAATGGAACATCAAGGGTTGAGATCATCAGCTTTTGGACTTAAAAGTAATAACTCCAAGTTTACTGATGAGCTCAAACACTCAGACATTATCATTTTAATGGAGACGTGGGACAGAGGAGACTTACCCACCAGTTGTCCTCCAGGCTATGGGGAGTTGACAGTCAATTCAAGAAAGCTTCCTGGTGTAACACAAGGAAGGAGCTCAGGGGGAATACTTATCTGGTTCAAAGCTGAATATACAAATTCTATTGAACTTGTTAAAGAAGGTGAAAATTATATATGGCTTAAGTTAAAGAAAGACCTGACCTCCAACACCCAAAACATCTATCTATGTGCAATCTATATCCCTCCAGCTGAATCTCCCTACTTTAATGATCAAACCTTTACTGATCTAGAAGGTGACATCAGTCATTTCCAAACTCAAGGAAATGTCCTAATTATAGGTGATATGAATGCACGCACAGCAGAAGAAACAGATAGTATAAGTACAAAGGGAGACAGATACATGAATAACAAAACTAACACCTGTCTAACTCTTCCCCCGAGGAATAATTATGATAAAATGACAAACAAAAATGGGAAAGAACTACTGCAGCTCTGCCGGGCCCTCAGTCTGTACATAGTCAATGGTCAGGTAAGAGGGGACTCCTTTGGCCATTACACCTACAGTTCTTCTCTTGGCAGTAGCACAGTAGATTATGCACTAACAGATTTGGACCCTTTCTCTTTTAGAGCATTCACAGTTAGGCAACAAACCCCCTTTTCAGACCATAACCAGATCAGACTATATCTAAAAAGAACACACTCTAACCAACCATGCCCAAATCCCAGTAAATTATACAATATAACAACTCACTACAGATGGGAGCAAAACAGACTCACTGAATACCAGGAAGCAATGAGTAGCCATGAAACTATTTTATAGTTTAGAGTATTTAAACTCTGTCCTGGCCCATACATATCCATGCAGTAAAGAAGGAGTAAATATAGCCACAAACCACATCAACAATATATTTTATCATGTGGCACAACAATCTAACTTACCCTTCCTAAAACCAAAATAAAAAAAGGGACAACAAGAAAAATGGTTTGACTCAGAATGCAAAAATATGAGGAAAAAACTAAGACAACTATCTAACCAAAAGCACAGGGCTCCAGAAAATCAGGAGCTACATATACACTATAGTGACCTGCTCAAACAATATAAACAAACATTGAGAACTAAAAGAAAACACCACCTTGAAAACCAGGTGAACTTAATTGAAGAATCAATAAACTCAAACAGTTTCTGGGACCACTGGAGGACCTTAAACTATAATAAAAATAATAATAATCTAGCCATTCAAGATGGAGATATCTGGATAAAGCACTTTAAAGAATTATACCAACAAACAAGTAACACACCTGAACAAGACCAAATAGAAGAAAAATTAAGCCAGTGAGAAACAATAATCAAAGACTACCAAAACCCATTAGACTATGAAATTACTGAAAAAGAATTAGGCCATAAACTGAAAACCCTAAAGTGTAAAAAAGCCAGTGGACCTGATGGCATACTAAATGAGATGCTTCAACACACAGACTCCAAATTCAGATCAGCCATTTTGAAACTCTTCAATTTAGTACTCAGAGTTGGCTATTTTCCTGAGTCGTGGAGTGAAGGACTGATAACCCCCATATTTAAAAGTGGAGACAAGACAGACCCGTGGGATCTGCATAAATTCATGTCTGGGAAAGGTTTTATGTAGTATACTAAATTCACGAATCATAGACTTCGTTACAGAACATCAGCCATTAAGTAAAAGCCAAATTGGATTCCTCCCTAAATTCAGAACCACAGACCATATTTTCACACTGCACACTTTAGTTGATAGTTATGTGCACAAAAATAATGAGAAAATTTATGCTTGTTTTGTAGATTTTCAAAAAGCCTTTGACTCAATCTGGCACAAAGGCCTTTTCTTTAAATTAATTGAAAGTGGTATTGGAGGAAAAGTATATGACCTGATAAAATCAATGTATACTAATGGAAAATGCTCAATTAAGATTGGAACCAAGAAAACAGAATCTTTCTTCCAGAGACGTGGAGTAAGGCAGGGCTGTAACCTCAGCCCCACCCTATTTAACATATATATCAATGAATTGGTAAAACAAATAGAAAAGTCTCCTGGACCTGGACTGAAATTACAAGAGACTGTAATAAAGTGTCTCCTCTATGCTGATGACCTGGTCCTGTTGTCTCCAACAAAAGAGGGGCTACAGCTACACTTATCAGAACTGGAAAAAAACTGCCAAACCTCGGCCCTGACAGTTAACCAACCCAAAACCAAAGTGCTTATTTTTCAAAAAAGATGCAGATTACAGAGAAATAATAACTGTTTCAAAATTGGAAAAAACTTCATTGAACAAACAAACCATTATACATATTTAGGACTAAACATTTCAAACACAGGGAATTTTAACATGGCTGTGAATGATCTAAAAGACAAAGCAAAAGGGCTTACTATGCCATCAAGAGATCAATAAACACTGAACTACCAATAAAAACATGGCTCAAAATATTCAAATCAATCATCGAACCCATTGCATTGTATGGCAGCGAGGTGTGGGGTGCACAAACACAGCAAGACTGGACAAAATGGGACAAACATCCAATTGAAATCCTGCATGCAGAGTTCTGCAGAAGTCTCCTCCAGGTGCAGAGAAGAACTCCAAACTCTGCATGCAGAGCTGAACTAGGCCAATATCCTCTACTGTTAAATATTAAAAAGCAGGCCCTAAATTTCTGGAACCACATTAAAACAAGTGACCCACTCTCACTTTCCTATAAAGCCTTATGCTGCCAGGAGCTGAACCCACAAGGGAGTCCCCTCTACCTGCTTGTTCAGAGTCTGACCGAACCTTCAACCACTCAGATCACTACATCACAACCACCTCAGCATCAGGACACATGCCCCCCGAAAATTAGACCCAACCAAATTATGACAAAAGAAAAAGAAAAATACAGAAAATATTGGACAGAACTAATAAAATCCCAGAGCAAAATGGAAACGTATAAAGCCCTCAACAGACAGTACTCTGTGGCAACCTACCTGAGCACAGTGCCTGATAGGAATATGAGGAAAACGATGACTAAGTACAGACTGAGTGAGCACAACCTGGCAGTAGAAGTCGGCCGACGCAAACAGAGCTGGCTGCCCAGAGAGGAGAGGTTGTGTTCTCACTGTGACCAGGGAACAGTAGAGACTGAGCTGCACTTCTTAACTCAATGTGACAAATATCAATGCATTAGAGAAGAGTATTTTGCAAAAATAATAAAGATATTACCAGAGTTCTTGCACTTGAATAACTTAGAGAAACTTCCGGTCCTACTGGGAGAGAGGGAGGACTGTTGTGTACTGGCGGCAAAATATGTAACAGCCTGCCATCAACTTCACATCACACATGATGACTGATAATTGTTTATATACTGATAATTAATCTGTTGTATAAATTCATTTCTTTATGACGTTTACCCTGCCATAGCCACCCATGCTCTCCATGTTTGTTTGTTTGTTCTTTAATTGCAGTTACTATAAATGTATTGTTATTGTTTATGCTCGTTATATTTGTGTTAATATACTTTGGCAACATTGTTTTGAATGCAGTCATGCCAATAAAGCAGCTTGAACTTGAACTTGACAGACAGAACACAGATAAGAGAGTTCTTTTAGAGGAGATTTAACTCCTCGAACAAATTCTTCGCATACCCAAAGCGTTGGTCCCATCATGAAAATAAAGTGATGGTGAGAGACAGCCACTTCTCGTGAACGTACGTGTCGTGTTTTATATTTCTCGAGTCCAAAATGGGGTCACCAGAGCGAGTTACAAATGTGTTGCACCTCAGCTGTTTCCAGAAATTTCTCCTCTCAGATTACATGGGAGTGAATGAGAAAAAAATCGGCGCTCCCTTCGCTTTGGAGCCACTCAGCAAAAATGTGTACATGTGACAGATTCCATGTCAACATTTCTGTGAGCAGGACAAATTTTCCTACGTTTTGTGGTATAAATTGTGTATGTACAGTGAAAATTGTGGCCGTATGAGCAAGTTGAAGAGAAAATTCAAGTATGAGTAGAGGGCTGTGTGTGTGTATCTGTGTGTGCAGCCGTTGCCATGGCGATTCCTGACTTGCCTGCGCTTGAGGGGCACACAGACAGCTCATGAGAGAGCAGAGGAGCAAAGGCTGTTTTTAATGGGTTTTCACTCCTCGAACAAATTCTTCCCATACCCAAACCGTTGGTCCCATCATGAAAATAAAGTGATTGTGAGAGTTGAAGAGAAAATTTCTTAATTAATTTCAGCTGCTCTTCACTTTAGTGATGACATCACTCACTCTAGCTCACGCAATACACACCCATTATAAAGTCTGAGAAGGGCTGAAAACTTCATGTATTTTAAACTGACTTTGTAGAAAAACTAAAAGAGATGTTGAAAATTTGAATTAGTTCCTGAAAGTCGACAACAGCGTCAACATTTGAGAGTTGGAATGGAGTTTCTACGTCAATGTATGAATTTGTGATGTGTGGGTGAAGATGAGTGAGTTTGAAGGATTTTCTCATTGACTTCCATTATAACAAAGTTTCAGAAAACGCTGAATATTTTTGAAAGTTTGAATGGTATTGAAAAGTTGAATCATATGTAAAATATCAGCAAAATGATGAATATTTTCCATTTTGAATGGAGTTTCTAGCTGAAAGTACGATTCGGTAGTCACAGTTTGAAAAAAGGTGAAATTTCTAGATTTATGAGGATTCCGTAATGCATTCCCAATGGGAAAAGGATTTGGGAAAAATCGGAAATATCTCGGAAAGTATGAATTTTAGGAAAAAAGTGAATACATCCGTGAATGTCCTAATTCAGCTGAACATTTTCATGTTTGAAGGGTTTTAATCGGTTGAAGTTTGTAGAACTAGTAGCGGTCCAACCGTTTTTGCTCCATCCGCTTTAATAGAAGTCGGAATTTTAACATTGAATTCCCGGGAAAATATGGAGGTTATGGAAAAATTTGAAAGTTTCCGATATTGTCCTAATGAAGCTGAATCTGAAGAAGTTTGAATGGCTTGAATCGGTTGAAGTATATTGAAGATAATTGATGTTGAAAAACGCGGCGGAAGAATAATAAGAAGAAGAAAAATAAAGAATTTTGGTAGTAGAAGAACATAGGTTGTGAATGCTTGCAGCATTCACACCCAATAATAATAATAATAATAATAAATCCTTGCATTTCAATAGGGTCCTCGCACTGCTAGGTGCTCGGGCCCTAATAATAAAAAATCCTTGCATTTCAATAGGGTCCTCGCACCGCTAGGTGCTCGGGCCCTAATAATAATAATAATAAACAATCCTTGCATTTCAATAGGGTCCTCGCACCGCTAGATGCTCGGGCCCTAACAATAATAAATCCTTGCATTTCAACAGGGTCCTCGCACCACTAGGTGCTCGGGCCCTAATAATAAAAAATCCTTGCATTTCAATAGGGTCCTCGCACCGCTAGGTGCTCGGGCCCTAATAATAATAAATCCTTGCATTTCAACAGGGTCCTCGCACCGCTAGGTGCTCGGGCCCTAATAATAAAAAATCCTTGTATCAAAAGGACTGGCCCTAGCTTGGCCTCCCCCCCATTGAAACTGGCCTAGAACCTCTACTGAGGTCAAGGTAAACTTTATTATCCCACAAGTGGGAAATTCATGTGGTCATTCCATTCTCCATCACAGAGGCATTAAAAGAAGACAAAAACAAAGCCATGTAAAACAGTAAAGATACTGAATGAAACAATGCAATGCCATCATAGCATTAAGTCCAAACACCTCAGTAAAGCGGTCAAAATACAATAGGATCACAGTAAAAGCAATAAATAAAACACCACAATAACAAACATTGAGCAAACCTGTTGACCCACCTATTATTATATAGCCTAACTGCTGTAGGAACAAAAGACTTGTTGTGCCTAGTGGTCCTAATTTTCCGCTGCAGAATTCTGCCACTTGACCTTTTACTTTCATATAGAGGGGGGTGGGTTGGGTCAGTTAAAATCTGGTCTGTCCTCTTAGAAATAAGTTCTTTATACAGTTGAGTTGCCGAGGCCTGGTCAACTCCAATGATTTTGCTTGCAAATTTGACCATATGTTGCAATTTTTTCTGGTCCTAAATGTACACGTTTCCAAAGGCACAAATAAGGCCAAAGGTTAGGATACTTTGCAACAGGGCCTTATAGAACAACTCCAGAATACGGTTGTCCAATTTAAATTGGTTCAGCTTTCTAAGGAAGTACATCCTGTTCTGCAATTGTTTGCACTTGTTAAATGCACATTCTTTAAACGACAATTTGTCATCAATCTCAACTCCTAGGTATTTGTATGAGGAGACCAGCTCTACTGGTTCACCAGTTGGGACCAGGATTCCCTTTTTATTAAAATCAATGACTATCTCTTTTGTTTTCTTTACATTGACCTCAAGAAAGTTGTCTGAACACCATTTACTAAAACTTTCTCTGTTTCAAAACCCTAGGGAAAAGATATTGTTCTTTAACAAAACCACTACGGCTGTATCATCAGCATATTTAAGCATGGTCAGGGGACGTTGCTTGACAGTTGTTGGTATATAAGATACATAAAATAGGTGACAGTATGCACCCTTGTGGTGCTCCTGTGTTAGTGCTTTTTAAGGATGAGACGCATGAGTTAAATCTGACAGTTAGTCAGGAAGTCATAAATCCAAAGAATCAGTCTAGGGTTAACTCCAAAATCTGCCAGTTTCATTACCATCAGGTGGGGTTGGATTGTATTGAAAGCACTGCTGAAATCTATGAACATAATCTTGACAAGGCTCTTTGGTTGATCAAGGTGCTTATACGTGTTGTTAATCAGTGTCAGTAGGGCATCTTCAACCCCTCTCTCTGCACGGTATGCAAATTGATATGGGTCTAAGAATGGTGAGACCTCAGAGAGAGGATGCTTCAAAATAATTTTTTCCTAACATTTCATAACTGTAGATGTAAGGGCAACAGGACGTAGGTCATTAAGTTCACTGGGTCTGTTGTTTTTGGGTACAGGCGCTATCAGCGATTTTTTTCCATAGACAGGGTACTACTCCAGTGTCTATTGACAGCAGAAACAGTCTCTGAAAAGGCTGTGCCAGCTGGTCTGCACACACCTTTAATGTCCTACAGCTGATACCATCAGGCCCACTGGCTTTGCGAGGGTTAACATGTCTGAAATAATTTTTAACATCGTCTAGAGCATTATCAATGTTCACACACTTCATGGCACTAATTTCCTTGTAGACCAAATTCTGTTCAGTACTGAATTCATGTGTATCAAAACGACAATAACAATCATCTAAGTCATTTGCCGTATCAAGTTCATTGTCCACAGCCATAAGATGTTTCTTTAGCTTGTATCCTGTGATTGTCTGAACTCCCTTCCATGCTCTCCTGGCATAATTTCTAAAAAAAACCTTTCTAATTTATGTTTATATGTCACTTTGCAATTCATGATCATTCTTTTAATTTGTTGCTGCACTGCCCTTTTTTCCTCTTTACTTCCTCCTGATTTAAACAATTGCTTTTTTTGGTTAAGAAGATGTTTGAGTTCCGGAGTCACCCATGGTTTATTATTGGGAAACATTTTAACTTATCTTTTTAGGAATAATTGCGTCCTCGCAGAATGCTATGAACCCCGAGATGGCCAGCACCGCATCATTGATGTCTACAGTCCCGTCAGTCACCACATTCTAATCCGTGCGCAATAGACAGTCCTGTAGTGCTTCTGTAGCGACAGGAGTCCAGCTTCTAACTTCCACCTTTTTAGCTTTCTCGCACCACAGCCGTGGTACATAAGCAGGCATCAGCTTAATCATGCTGTGATCTGATTTTCCCAAACTGGGCAGTGCCTTAGAATAGAAAGCATCCTAGATATTTCCATAGCAGTGGTCAAGGCAGGCTGTCTGGCAAGTGGGGCAGGTGATGTATTGCTGGTATGTAGGTAAGTTTTCTTTTAGGCTGCACAGGTTAAAATCACCCATCACAAAAATCGCAGCATCTGGAGTCTCTGCCTCTGCCTGAGCTACGAGTTCATGAATCATAGTGGCAGCAGCATATGTGTCAGCGCAGGGCGCAATATACACAACAAAAATCCAATCACTTGGTGTTTTTGTCCATCAAGCTGCCTTCCCCAGCACACTGCAGTGTAGAAGAGTGCACTGGCTACCACCATGTGATAGAACATGGTCAACATCTCCACACAAACATCAAAGGACCTCAGTGTCTGCAGGAAGAACAGGCGGCTCTGCCCTCTCCTGTAGAGGGTATCAGTGGTAGAGGACCAGTCCAGCTCATCATCCAAGAGGACCCCCAGATATTTGTAGGTGTGTACCACCTTTCTTTTGAAATCCACAACCGTCTCCTTGGTTTTAGCTGTGTTCAGGTGGAGACAGCACTTACTGCACCAGTCCCTGAAGGCATCCACAAGGTCCCTGTACTCCTTGCTCCTGACGGCTCCTGATACAAGCCACAATAGCTATATCATCAGAGTATTTTTGTATGTGGCAGGACTCTGAGTTGTACTTAAAGTCTGCTGTGTAGAGTGTGAACAGGAATGGTGCTAAAACAGTCCCCTATGGAGCACCAGTGCTGCTCCTGACCATCCCGGAGACACAGCTTCCAAGCAAGTAAGATAGTATTAAAAGCACTTTAAAAGTCAAGGAAAAGGATCTTCACACAACATACCGACTCCCCCAAGTAGGTGTAGACCCACTGTAGTATGTAAAGAACTGCATCTTCCACTCAAATGTGCTCCTGATAGGCAAACTGGAGGGGGTCCACTGCATCAGTGACCTCTGACCTCAGGAAACAGAGGACCAGGTGCTCCAGGGTCTTCATAATGTGTGTGGTTAAGGCCACCGGCCGGGCACCCCAGTTTGGGCACTGGTACAAGACAAGATGCACCGGGACTTTGCCTGTTCGAAGACTCCTCTTGAAGATCCACTGAAGGGGCTCCGCTTGCTGGGTTGCACAGTCTTTCAGGAGCCTTGGACACACTCCATCTGGGCCAGCAGCCTTCCCTGTACACATTCTCCTGAGCTACACTCACCTCGTCTGCTGTTAAGGATGGTGGTGGTTGGCCGTGGGTGGTACATGTTATAGCTGTAGCTGTAGCTGCAGTAGTGGGGGAGGGGCTACCTCCAGGAGACAGTGGAGCAGGAGCAGCACCAGCAGGTGATACTGTGGAAGTCAGGATGGATGCAGGGGTAGGGTGAACACTGCCCCCTCCATCAAACCTGTTAAAGAACAGATTGAAGTTGTTGGCTTTGTCCACATCACCATCCATATCCTGGCTGATACTCTTAGAATAGCCTGTGATGTTCCTCATTCCCTTCCACACCTCTCTGATGTGTTCTGCTGCAGCTTACTTTCAACCTTTCTTTTGTAGTCCACCTTGGCCTGTCTCAGTCTCCTCTTCATCTTGTGCTGAACCTCACTGAGCATCTCCTTGTCCCTGTTCTTGAATGCCAGCCTTTCTGGTTGATGAGCTGCTTGATATCACTGTTAACCTAGGGTTAATTATTGGGGAAGCAGCATACATTCTTTACTGGCATCACAGTGTCCCTACAGAAGTTTATATATTCTGTCAGAATGTCCACCCTCCTGTCTATGCCCATGTCCATGTTGTTGTCCTGTGGCTCCAGTATTAGAGTCCAGTCTGTACATTCAAAACAGTCCATGAGAGATAACTGGTCACTAGGGACCACTTCCTGACTGAGCAGGTGGTGTCAAGCAACTTTAATACACAGGGTTTGTATGAAGGCTGGAGAGAGACCACATTATGATATGATCTGCCAAGAGGTGGTAGGACAGAGGCAATCTCGGCAACCTTGGCATTTCCATAAAACAAATCCTTACTCTCCCTCATGGGACAGTCCACATACTGAACAGACTCAGTCAGATGGGAGAAGAGACCAGCGTTTTTAAAATCCCCCATTACTGCAATGAATGGTGCTGGGTCTGAATTCTAGCAACAGTTTCATAGATGATGTCACATGCCACTGCCGTTGCTGCCTGCGGTGGGATGTAAACAATAATGGTAACAATGTGTGAAAACTCCCATGGTACATAATTTGGTCTAAGACCAACTGCCAACAGTTCAATATCCTGACAGCAGATCTTGTCCTTCACAGTGACATGTCCAGGCTGACACCATTTATTGTTCACAAGCAGGATCAATCCCCCACCTCTGTTTTTGCTGCTCACTTTCTTGTCCCTGTCTGCTTGCACAGTAGGTTCACACAGGAGTCAGGCACGTTGTCATTCAGCCACATCTCCGTGAAGCACATGAGACTACACTCCCTGTAGAGTTGTTGGCTCCTCACCAGTGCCAGCAGCTCGTCACACTTGTTGAAGAGCGAGTTGACATTTCCCATAAGGACTGATGGCAGGAAAGGCTTGTATCTCCATCTCCTAGCCTTTAGCTTAGCTCCTGCTCTGCAGCCTCTGAACTGCTTCCTCAGCTCAGTGGGTATCGGGTGTCTAACACTGTAACTAGTTCTTCTCAGAGCCTGAAGATTGTCCCTCGTGTACACAACTTTACTCAAAGCTGTGCTTATCATATCGGAAAGATTAACAATCATTAACCAAACGAAAAAATAAAAAAAACACTCAAACATGACTCAAAACAGGAGCTACTCAGACTTGCTGCCACTCTGGCTGGTGCATCTTTCAAAATAAATAAAAATAACAACAAGAGAAAGATTATTTCTATCAAAACATTTTGCATTCATGAAATTATGGCATACTTTGTGGCCAACACATTGTGATTCTTTCATACATCACAGTATGTTTCCCACATGGTGACTCAAGACACATTTCTCACATCGACCAAAGTGCACTTCACGTGTAACCACAGGCTTACCTCAATCTAAAAGTACGACAGAGTCTAGTTTTTATTGTATCAATTAATCAACTCACCACGGATCAGAGCTGCAGAACAATCCCTCTGATCCAGACAAAATCCACCCAAAGGCAATTATCCTGAGTCATCATTACCGCAGCAGTCAGACTACAGACAAACTTCCAGGCAGAGCTGCAAGCGTTCCACGGCTCCCATACCTCGGCCTCACCAGCTCCTCCATTCCACCTGCCCCACAAACTCTCTCCGACTCCAGATGGATCCTCTTCTCCATCCACGAGAATCAAGAATCGCGGTTGCCATCGGCGGTGCCGCGCATGCACCTGTGTTTGTCCTTTCTCAGATCATTCCATCATTCCTGTCATCTCTTCATTCGAAGGCTTCATCACATCATCACAGCCATCTAATCAGATCCACAACCGGAAAACCTTCCCTGAGCTTCACAGAAAGCTATCGTAACGATCATGTCCAAAGCACACCCTTAGTCCACCTTAATAGCCAGCGTCAGCTCCCCTTTTCCTCTTAAGATGTCACGTTCATTCAGTTTTACCACGCATTGTATCCATAAAATGATAATAATAATGATTATAACGATAATAAGGTAACGCTTAAGATTACAGCCCGCAATTTACACTGTAACTATCAGGTAGTTATGGTGTAATCTGTTATACTAACGGTGTACCAGTGTAGTACGTACCAATACATATATGTAGGTACAGGGGAACAAGATGTTAAGATATGGAGTAAGGGGCTAACAATTCGTGAATTTACAGAGAATTTATATTATAGGTTTTTTTTAACTACTGGGTACTTGGGAGCTTCTTTCTGTGTCTGTATGGATGTAACTGTTGTGTTGTCTTGTGTTGTATTCATTGTTTATTTGTTTTAAGGACCCCCTCGAAAACGAGTTGGTGCAACTCAATCCTTCTCTTTCTAATAATAAAGGTAGAATATTCTATTAAAACAGGGTATGTGCGACCTACTGATCAATAATATGGAAGTTTAGGGGGAATTTAGAGAGAACTTATACAATAGGTATTTTTAATTACAGGATACTTAATCTGTTATTACAGGGTACAGTATGACAATAAAACTGAAAAATCGGAGGGAAGATGAAGTGATGACTTCTGCAGCCAAGTAATAAATCAGACGTGATTTTATTTCAAAATGACCTAATTACAAACAAACAGGCAATCTACATTGTTCCTTTATATTTTTAGCAGGTAGCCTATACAACTACAGGGTACATCTGTGCATTTACTTCGGAACAAAGGTCCAGGTGACAGTATGCTGTCATGGATACTGTTGGCGTCTGAAAACCGTCTCAGCTGTTGCTAACCTCACCAGCATTATATTACTGGACGCTCGTTTATGGCTTCATGACTCTGCTTGCCGTCGGCAGACAGAATTCACCCACCCTATATGTGATACACTTGTGTTTTGCTGTAAACACGTTGACAATTTTGAAGTTGTTAAAATGTGGAAGGTCTTCTGCCTGGCAATTGTGTTCATCCGGCATTACGGCTCCTCAACATGCAAGCTTATCTTTTTCCAGCTCTGTGCACACTCTCCTTTCATCTCAGGAAATACATACAAATATAGCAACATAAAACACAACACATATGCTTGATATGCTTTACTGACAGCTTACTGTGCAGTTAATTTAGTTTGTTCTTCCATGTTTTGAGGCAAGTAAAATCAAAACAAACATCTCACATTGTTCTCTGTAGTTACAGAACAAGTTATATGCAGTGGTAGTTGTCCTCTTGTTACATTTAGTTACAGGGTAAATACAGCTATAAAAGCATTAATAGTTCCCCCGTAGTTACATTTAGTTACAGGGTAAGTACAGGGTATGCGGGCTGTAATATTAAATATAAATTGCACATTGTATATCATATAAAAAACAAAATATTACATCCTTAACTTAAAGCCTTTACTTAATATACTTCCTATTTCAAAATAAGTAAACTGATAGCATTTAATTCTTTATTTCTTAGTTTTTCTTGTATTGCTTCATTCTGTCCTTCTTTTTCATCTTCCTTTCCACTCCTGATGAAAATGACAGGGTTGCACCTTGGCCATATGTTGAACCTATAGAGAAAAACTGTTAGTTTCAGTCTCTTGACCATAATTTATAGTCTGAGATATCTGGATTTCTGACAGCCATGATGTCTCCCAGTTGGTGAGAAGCCATACTGTTGGCCACACAGCCGCAAAGCCATCATCGCTGGCACCCTAGATGTGACTAAATTCAGTATTAATGGTCTATGTAAGGCTATACAAGAAATACTGTATAGCTAACTAAAATCAGCATCTAGTTTCTAGTCAACAGACCATTACAAATATGTAGCACAATAATAATGGAAAAGTTGCAGTTAATTTCCAATTATCTTGTGTAACAACCTTGCAATAACAGTAGTCAACTAGCAAGAAGGCATGAAACCAGAAGCATGAGTAACTTTCCCTTTTATTTTATTTTACTGACAAAACCTAAATGCAGCATTGGACATGTTTGATTTGCTGCTAATCGGCAGCAAAGCAATTCTAAGTTTATATAAGTTCAAACGAGGATGCGTTGAAAGTTTAGCCAGCGCAGTAACAACACTAAAGTTAGCTTCTGAATTGTAACTTCCGATTCCCAGTTAAGTGAAAGTTATGGGAAACGTTATTAATGGTTCATTCTCCGTTTTTGCACCACTTACACTTATTAAACAGTGTTACACATCATGGCAAAAGCCTTAAAACACACTTTCAGAATTGTGAAACCTTTATTTTGCTTATGAAAACAGTAAATGAGCTTTTCACTGATATTTCTCCATCAACCACATTAGACCAGGTCCAGATCAAATAACACTATACTTAGACTTATTTTTACCTTTTGAAATACAATCACACAATATCTCTTTAGAATACATTGTCAAATCTGTTTAATGTGGTCTGGGTCACTTTTGGTTTCATAAATGTTAAACTGTGTTTTAATGAGTTTCTGGAGTCTCCTTGTTAGTCTAGTCCAAATTTGACAAGTGTAAGTATAGTGGTTTTTAACCTGGACTTGGCCTAATGTGGTTTGGAAGTAGATTGGTCAGTGAAATTGCCCTTTGTTTGGTTTTCACAAATAGAATAAGTTTCACAAATCTGAAACTGTGTTTTAGTGAGTCTTAGAAAGTGTCCTTAGTAATTTAGTCTAGATTTGACAAGTCTAACGTTAGTGGTTTTTGATTTATAAATATCAGTGAAATCACCCTTTTTTCATAAGCAAAAGAAAGGTTTCAAAATTCTTAAACTGTGTTTAACAGCGTTAAGACCTTTGCTACGATGTCTAACACTAACACTTTAATAAGTATATATGATGCAAAAAAGGAGAATGTGCCACTAAATATCATTATTATGTTCCCCTTAACTTTTCCTTTCATCCTGAATCAGACTGAATCAGAATTATTATATATTATGCCTTACTGGCATTGCTTTTTATTGTTTTTCCTAACCAAATCTGTGTCACTTATTTTTTTTAATACTTTTATTGTCATCATGGCATTTCATACATTTAACCCATGTTATATAACCTATCTAACGATGACAAAACATTTTTGACATACATAAATAACGTGTGTAGGTGTGTCACCCAGTGATACATCGTACAATAAATTATACAATAAATTAAATAAATAATTAATGACAATATTTGCAGTACAGATTTAAATTATACAATGTTGTAATAATTCTGAATTAATAGAAAAACATCCTTCTTCCACCTTCTTCCTTAGAAGAGGAAGAAGGGGGTGAAAAAATCCCAAAACAAAATACTTTGTCACTTATTTGATTGATACTTTTGGTCATCTGTATTTGTTTTCATATTAAGTGTATGTATGTATTTTATCTCCTGTTGGCATTATGTTCCCACGTTATAATTTATGAGTAGGCCTACATTATTAAAGTATGGAAAACATGGAAGAACAAACTAAATTAACTGCACAGTAAGCTGTCAGTAAAGCATATCAAGCATACAGTATGTGTTGTGTTTTATATATCTATATTTGTATTTATTTCCTGGGATGAAAGGAGAGCGTGCACAGAGCTGGAAAAAGGCGTAATGCCGGACGAACACAATTGCCAGGGAGAAGACCTTCCACATTTTAACAACTTCAAAATTGTCAATGGGTTTACACCAAAACACAAGTGAGTCACATCTAGGGTGAGTGAATTCTGTCTGCCAACAGCAAGCAGAGTCATGGAGCCATAAACGAGCGTCCAGTAATGTAATGCTGGTGAGGTTAGCAACAGCTGAGACGGTCTTCAGATGCCAACAGTATCCATGACAGCATACTGTCACCTGGACCTTTGTTCCAAAGTAAATGCACAGATGTACCCTGTAGTTGTATAGGCTACCTGCTAAAAATATAAAGGAACAATGTAGATTGCCTGTTTGTTTGTAATTAGGTCATTTTGAAATAAAATCACATCTGATTTATTACTTGCTGCAGAAGTCATCACTCCATCTTCTCTCCGATTTTTCAGTTTTATTGTCATACTGTACCCTGTAATAATAGAATAAGTATCCTGTAATTAAAAATACCTACTGTATAAGTTCTCTCTAAATTCCCGCCAAACTTCCATATTATTGATCAGTAGGTTGCACATACCCTGTTATAATAGAATAGGTACCCAGTAGTTAAAAAACCTATAATATAAATTCACTGTAAATTCACGAATTGTTAGCCCCTTACCCCATAACTTAACATCTTGTTCCCTTGTACCTACATATATGTACTGGTACGTACTACACTGGTACACCGTTAGTACAACAGATTACACCATAACTACCCAATAGTTACGGTGCAAATTGCGGGCTGTAATCTAAAGCGTTACCGATAATAATAATAATGATAATACTATCAATAATAAAGAAAATTTCCTTCTCCGCCCACAACTACCTATTTGGAACCGGCTTTCCATTAATCTAGCCACCAGCAGTTACGAACCGCTACATACATTCTCATGTTAACCAACACTTGCAAAAGGTTTCTGCTCTTACGGTAAACGCTTGCCACCGACTTCCGTTTTACTGTAAATATTTTATTAAGAGTAAATGGAAGTTCCTTTGCCTATTATTATGTTATTTCTTGGAAATGACCAAATGTGATTTACTTCTCTGTACCAAAGTAAGGCTACTGAAAGTAACTCGTAAATAATTGCCAGTTACTGGCCTATTATCATTTGATTCTAATGGTGGTTGTTCCCAATTTCAAAAAAGGGGACCAGAGGGTGTGCTCCAATTATCGAGGTATCACACTGCTCAGTCTCCATGGGAAAGTTTACTCCAGGATGCTGGAAAGTAGACTTTCGCCAACTGTCGAACCTCAGATTCAGGAGGAGTAATGCAGATTCTGTCCTAATTGTGGAACAGTGGACCAGCTCTTTACCCTTGAGGGGCTGCTGACAGGATCATTGGAGTTTGCCCATCCAGTCTACAAGTGTTTTGTGGACCTGGAGAAAGCTTATGACCACGGGGAATCTTGGGGTACTGTAGGAATACGGGGTACTGGGCACGTTGATACAAGCCATCCAGTCCCTGTATGATCAGAGTGAGAGCTGTGTCCACATATCCGGCGTAAAGTCAAACACATTCTCAGTGGGTGTTGACCTCCGCCACGGCTGTCCCTTGTCTCTGACCCTGTTTGTGATATTCATGGACAGAATCTCAAGGCGCAGCCAGGGGGAGGAAGTCGTCCCGTTTGGGGACCTCAGTATTGAATCATCTGCTTCTGCTGGCTTCATCACACTGTGACCTCCAAATCTGAGGTCATGGTTCTCTGCTGGAAAATGGTGGACTGCTCCCTCCAGGTTAGGACAGGTTTACTGCCCCAAGTGAAAGAGTTCAAGTATCTCTGGGTCTTGTTCACGAATCAGGGTAGAATGGAGCATGAGATGTATAGGTGGTTTGGTCCCCAGGAGGAGCTGGAAAGCGTTGCTGAGGAGAAGGGCATTTGAGGTACTCTGCACAGCCTGCTGCCCCCATAACCCGACCCCAGATAAGCTGATGAAAATTGATGGATGGATATAATGGTTCAAGCTGTAATTTAATTACATCTTGAGCCATAAGCGTTGCCCTAAAAGTCCACCTTTAAAGGGATAGTGCACCCAAAAATGAAAATTCAGCCATTATCTACTCACCCATATGCCGAGGGAGACAGTTTTAGAGTCTTTACAAATTGTCCTTTCAACCCTCATTTCAGGTAAGGAAGAAAACACCACTCATATGATTCAGTGCTAATATTAAGAAATTTATTAGAACTGTGCCATTATATGTGAAGTATAAAGTGCCTGTTGACGCACCGCTTGGTTCTGTTAAAGGACGTGTGGCTCCTCCTCTGGCTGGCGTGCTCTCATCCTCCATTGTCATAAAAAACACCAATATATTTCAAAATTCACTAAATCAGCCGTCCACACTCATGTGGCTTTTGAGCGGATATGTCAATCCATTTATTTCACTGCTTGGAGTTCACAAAATTCAACAAAAAGAGCACTGTCATCACACAGTCCATGTCACGGTCAACAACAATAGACCTCTAGTATGCGGCACACCTGTGTCAATTAGTGTGGCCTTTAAATAAACAGGTATATTATTGTCACAGCACCGCCCAGCGGCTGCTGATCGAAATGGCTCCAACACAACCGGCCCCTAATTGTTTATGGCCGTACAGGAGCACAACAATTACAACAAAACAATTAACGTATGGAGCCATAATAAACCATTCTCAACATATACATCGCCTTAACAAAAAATAAACCCCTTTTTTGTTCCCTTTTTTTTTAACGCATGTCAACTCTTCATCCTTCATTTTCTACCAATAAACAAAGTATTGTTTCAGGTCTTTCAATGACGTTTGTTTTTGTTTGCACCTGAACTGATCTAACTAAGCCTGATTTGTCAGGGAATGTTTTAATCACCCTTCCGATTAACCAGGAGTTCCGTGGAGCAGTTGCATCTGCAATCAGAACAATGTCCCCCGCTGTAAGATTACATTGGGTGTTGTTCCACTTTTGCCTTTCCTGTAGGGCAGCAAGGTATTCTTTAGACCATCTCTTCCAGAATAAATCCGAGATGTATTGTGCCTGTTTCCATCTTCGTCTTGCATACTGGTCGTTGTGATCAAATATGCCTGGAGGGAGAATTGGTTTCCTTTTCAGGGTGAGAAGATGGTTCAAGGTCATTTGGGTCCTCAGACACCTTGGTGATGGGTCTGTCATTCAAGACCGCTTCTGCTTCACCCAAGACCGTTACTAAGGCTTCATCGGTTGAGGTCTGTTGATGTAGAACTGATGCCAGCACCTTTCTAACCAGCCTGATCATGCCTTCCCAAGCACCGCCATGATGTGAAGCCGATGGTGGGTTGAAACTCCACTTGATGTTATCATGCAGTAAAGCCTTCTCAGTTTGTTGCATTATTCATCTGTGCAATTGCTCTTTTTGGCTCCTTTTCTGCTCCAGTGAAGTTGGTGCCATTATCGGAGCGAAAGTGAGAAACAGGACCTCTCCGGCACATGAATCGACGTATGGCACTGATGCAAGAATCTGTGTTCAGAGAATGTGCCACTTCTAAATGAATGGCTCTGCTGGCCATACATGTGAATATGACTCCATAACGTTTGACATAGGAACGTCCTTGCTTTACCTCAATGGGCCCAAAGTAATCCACTCCCACGTTGGTGAATGGAGGCAAGTCTGGAGTAGTTCTCTCTTTGGGGAGGTCAGCCATTTTTTGATCACACAATTTGCCTTTGTGATGTTTGCAAAAAGTGCAGCTTGACAGGACCTTTCTTGCAGCTGCATTAGCATGTGTGATCCAATACCTTTCTCTCAGTCTTGAAAGGATGCAATTTCTTCCACTGTGTCCAGTCTGTTCATGAATGTGTCTGAGGATTAACAAGGAAATATGTTGATCCTTTAACAAAATGACTGGGTGTTTTCTTTCTTCTGGCATTGCAGTCCTGGACAGCCTACTCTAAGCAGTCCATCCTCAAGAACAGGATTCAGTCTGTAGATGGGACTACTCTTTTTCACAGAGTTTCCAGACAACAGTGCACACATTTCGTTGTTGAATCTTTCTCTTTGGCAGAACTGGATGACTGCAGTCTCTGCCACTGACAGGTCTTCAGTTGACAAATCTTGTCCTACTGAGCGTCTCACCTTCAATATCTCCTGAGCAATGTGGTTGGGATCTGTAGGGTCATCCAGTAGAAGTTACTTCCTTTTTCGACTCAATTCCAATAGAGCCATTTTCACTTTGAGTATCCATGCAACTGTAGTTTTCAGTTTTTTCCAATCCGAGTGATAGATGATGAGCTGAGTGACAGTGCAGCTGTTTTGTACACTTACTGCATTTGTAGAGGTCTCCCTTTTGACCTCGGGATCATCTTCAGCAATAGTGGTCTCTACTTTGCAGTGCACCCATGTTTCCTTTGCTGTCCACAAGAATTCTGGACCTGCCAGCCATGTCTTATTGTTCAGAAGCTTGTGGACTGTCAAACTTCTAGACGCATCATCTGCAGGATTTTGCGATGTGTGGATGTAGTGCCATTGCGTTGTGTCTGATGCTTCCCTGATGACAGCTACTCTGTTCGCCACAAATGTTCGAAATCTCCTGTTTTCATTGTTGATGTACTTCAACACTGTGTTGCTGTCAGTACAGAAACAGGAGTCCTGTAAGTCAAGCTGCAATTCTGCTTTCACCATCTTATCAACCTGAATAGCCAAGACAGTGGCAGTGAGCTCTAACCGAGGGATGGTTACTGGCTTGAGTGGTGCCACTCTGGCTTTTCCAAGAAGGAAACAGACATGCACGTCACCTTAGTTGTTTTGTAGCCTCAGGTATGTTACTGTGCCATACCCTCCTTCGCTGGCATCAGCAAAGTGGTGCAATTGGGCATGTGCCAGTGGTCCAAAGCCATGTGGTTTCAAGCACCTATTCACTTGGAACACTGACTGTGTTTACAAGGTCTTTAGTATCCCGGTTTTGATTGGGTTTTTTAAGTATCCCGTTTTT